>NW_019739018.1:0-1356 GCF_002891405.2 Cryptotermes secundus
TAAGTGTCATATCTTGTGTGAATTTTTAAGATCTCTTGCAGCGGAGCTCTAATTGGGAAATTAGGACTATCATCACTACATGGACTATATGAACATTTGAAGAAAAGCATGAAGAGGACAAGAAAATGTGACGACTATGAAGTGGACCAGTCCAATGTGGATGACAAGGAAGGAGACTATGAGGAAACAGAAGACGACTACGAAGAAGAGAATGACGATGAGAAGGAAAAGGCATCTATGAACAGGAATAAGAGGGCGACAATGAAGAATAAGATGGTCACGACGACAATGAACTACACCAAGAAGACAGAATATTACGACGAAGAAGAAAATGGAGACGTCGTCGAAGGAGCAGAAATTAGGGCGCACAGAGACAAAGAAGAGACGCCCTCAAATCAAAAATAAAGAGTGTGATAAAATCAGTGAAATTCTATGTGAAATCTTTATGTGCTGTGTGTGTTATAATCAACATTAATAGTCGTGTGTTAAAATAAGTGTCATATCCTGTGTGAATTTTTAATATCTCGGCAGCAGAATTCTAATTGGAAAATTAGGGCTATCATCACTAGACGGACTACATGAACGTGTGAAGAAATATATGATGAGGACCAGAAGGTGTGAAAAAGATGATGAATTGGACGAAGCCAACGTGGATGATGAGGAAGGAGACTACGAAGAAACAGAAGATGACTACGAAGAAGGGAATGACGATGAGAAGGAAAAGGCATCTATGAACAGGAATAAGAGGGGGACAATGAAGAATAAGATGGTAACGACGACGACGAACTACAGCAAGAAGACAGAATATTACGACGAAGAAGAAAAAATGAGTCATCGTCGAAGGAGAAGAAATTAGGGGGGATGAAGACAAAGAAGACGAAGAAGAAGAGTCCTCAAATCAACATTAAGAGTGTGATAAAATGGGTGAAGTTCTATGTGAAATTTTTAAGTGCTGTGTGTGTTTTAATCAGCGTTAATGGTCGTGTGTGAAAATAAGTGTCATATCATGTGTGAATTTTTAAGAACTCTTGCAGCGGAGCTCTAATTGGAAAATTAGGACTATCATCACTACATGGACTACATGAATGTTTGAAGAAAAGTATGAAGAGGACAAGAAAATGTGACGACTATGAAGTGGGCGAGTCCAATGTGGATGATAAGGAAGGAGACTATGAGCAAACAGAAGACGACTACGAAGAAGAGAATGACGATGAGAAGGAAAAGGCATCTATGAACAGGAATAAGAGGGTGACAATGAAGAATAAAATGGTAACGACGACAACGAACTACACCAAGAAGAAAGAATATTACGACGAAGAAGAAAAAAATGAGTCATCGTCGAAGGAGCAGAAATTA
>NW_019739019.1:0-1076 GCF_002891405.2 Cryptotermes secundus
ATTTCAAGGGATTTATTTACGGCTATGATAAATGACCGATGCCCCATTCTTAAACTCATGTTCTGAAAATAGGAGCGTTCTAAGTCCCATGGGCACAAATCGGTGAGCAAAACAAAACTATGTTATTCAGCAGTGAGGACGAAACGATTGCATTTTCAACTAAGAAGACGCATTGTACTCGGTTCCTGTCATATGTAGAATGATTTTATAAGCAAGAAACTCTGTTGTTCACGTGTTTAAGATAAGACATTGTATAAATATATATGTAGTCATGAAATTTAACTTGACACCGTATATTTTGGAAATTTCAAGAGATTTATTTACTGCTAAGATTAAGGACCGATGTCCCCATCCTGAAACTCATGTTCTGAAATTAATAGCGTTCTAAGACCCGTAGGCACAAATCGGTGAGCAAAATAAAACGATGTTATTCAGCAGTGAGAACGAAACGATTGCATTTTCAACTTAGAAGACGCATTGTACTCGGTTCCTGTCATATGTAGAATGATTTTATAAGCAAGAAACTCTGTTCTTCACGTGTTTAAGATAAGACATTGTATAAATATATATGTAGTCATGTAATTTAACTTGTCACCGTACATTTTGTTAATTTCAAGGGATTTATTTAAGGCTATGATAATGGACCCTTGTCCCCATTGGGAAACACATGTTCTGAATATAAGAGCCTTCTAAGTCCCATAGGTACAAATCGGTGAGCAAAATAAAACGATGTTATTCAGCAGTGAGAACGAAACGAATGCATTTTCAACTAAGAAGACGCATTGTACTCGGTTCTTGTCATATGTAGAATGATTTTATAAGCAAGAAACTGTGTTGTTCACGTGTTTAAGATAAGATATTGTATAAATATATATGTAGTCATGTAATTTAACTTGTCACCGTACATTTTGTTAATTTCAAGGGATTTATTTAAGGCTATGATAATGGACCCTTGTCCCCATTGGGAAACACATGTTCTGAAAATAAGAGCGTTCTAAGTCCCATAGGCACATATGGATGAGCAAAGTAAAACGATGTTATTCAGCAGTGAGAACGAAACGAATGCATTTTCAACT
>NW_019739019.1:1292-1944 GCF_002891405.2 Cryptotermes secundus
AAATAAGAGCGTTCTAAGTCCCATAGGCACAAATGGATGAGCAAAGTAAAACGATGTTTTTCAGCAGTGAGAACGAAACGAATGCATTTTCAACTAAGAAGAGACATTGTACTCGGTTCTTGTCATATGTAGAATGATTTTATAAGCAAGAAACTCTGTTGTTCACGTGTTTAAGATAAGACATTGTATAAATATATATGTAGTCATGTAATATAACTTGACACCGTACATTTTGGTAATTTCAAGGGATTTATTTACGGCTATGATAAAGGACCGATGTCCCCATCCTGAAACTCATGTTCTGAAAATAAGAGCGTTCTAAGTCCCATAGGCACAAATCGGTGAGCAAAACAAAACCATGTTATTCAGCAGTGAGAACGAAACGATTGAATTTTCAACAAAGACGACGCATTGTACTCGGTTCCTGTCATATGTAGATTGATTTCATAAGCAACAAACTCTGTTGTTCACGTGTTTAAGATAAGACATTTTATAAATATATATGTAGTCAAGTAATTTAAATTGACACCGTACATTTTGGTAATTTCAAGTGATTTATTTACGGCTATGATAAAGGACCGTCTTCCCCATCCTGAATCAAATGTTTTGAAAATAAGAGCGTTCTAAGTCCCATATTCACAAATCGGTGAGC
>NW_019739020.1:0-7045 GCF_002891405.2 Cryptotermes secundus
CGCACACGCACACAGGACATGCTGTAGTTATATCAACCAGAAGTTGCTTAAATACATAATTATGAGTCATAATTTGCACTCCTTTCCATGAACTAGTGTTATCAAATCAAAGAGGATGCAGTTAATGGGGAATGTAGCATGAGTGTTAAAGAAATGAGATGCATGCAGGATTTGAATGAGAAACATGGAGGAAAGAAATCACAGACCACTTGGAAGAGGTAGGCATAGAGGGAGTTAATATTAAGATGAACCATAAAGAAATGGGAGGGGTTGTAGCGCCAGACTGCTATGAACATCGTATTGAATCTTCAGGTTCCATGAAATGTGGGGAATTTCTTGAGTAGCTGAGCAACTGTTAGCTTTTGAAGAAGGACTCTGCTCTTTGTAGTTGAAGATGCTTTCATTCAAAGATATGTATTTATGTTTCATATTGAGTTATATTCAGATATGCAAAAAATTCTTCCGTACACCATTAAATTGATATTGTTCCATGTTACAGTGACTCCCAGTGGGGTTTTGGATTGGATATTGGATTTATTGACCACTTATGAATTGTAGCTACAAGTAACTGTAACAGTCTCATGAAATTACTCACTCCAAATATCACTGTAACTACAGCACACATTAAGTCTTCTCAGTCTTCACTAGTTGTTTTCTGGCAACAGATTTTAACAGCGGAGTTTATTGAGCTTCTGTGCTGACTGCACTAAGTCTTCACATCTCAGACTCATTCACAGTTTCCTCAGTGCTTCAACTAACTGGGTTCCAGGTTGGCAGTCATTTCACACCAAGCTCCTAGCCTTCTCTTCACAACCTCACATTCACCTGACTGTAGTTCGGCTGTTCCTCATTACATAACCCCTTTGCATGGATCAAGTAGAAAACACCGTTTCCACAGTCCAGTATTATTGTGTGTGTATTTGTTGCCATGGGAACCTGTTTGTTTGTGGTTGTTACCTAGTAACAGGTCTGCACACTACAGTATCATTGAAATGATGGAAGGCTTTTAATCTTTATTGCTTTTATATCACTGTTGTTAAGGCATATTCACCCTCTCCGACTGGACAAACATTGCATTTTGAATACTAGTACAATTACCCGCCAAGTTCAGATCTGCCAGTCTCATATTTCTGGGGGGTTTAAAGTCATGTTTCCCAGACAGTGAAGATTGAAGTTGTAAGTTTTGAGGTTTTCACGGCGATGACAATGAAGAAAGTTGTCTTCTGGGTTTAGGCACCGTGTATTCTTCGTTTTGGCCGACGTTTCGGAGGAACGTAGCGCCTCCATCTTCAGAGCAGTTGAATAGCGGCGNCCCTTAGTCACACACCATATATGGCCTTAATCGCTCTCCACTGCTCCCATTGGTCCGTTCTCCCTAACCACCCCCCCTGCCTACTTCGTATATAAGCAGCACCTTCCACATCCTATCACCACAGCTACTGCTCTCCGCAGCTATTCAACTGCTCTGAAGATGGAGGCGCTACGTTCCTCCGAAACGTCGGCCAAAACGAAGAATACACGGTGCCTAAACCCAGAAGACAACTTTCTTCAAGATTGAAGTTGTTCACTTTTAAGTTAAAGGTCTGAAAGCGGCCTCCGTAGTCTAGAGGTACCGTTCCCACCTCATGACTCGTAGTACACGGGTTCAAATACCCGGCGGAGGTCGTCGAATTTTTAAGGGCGGAAAAATTCAGGGAACAAGTCCTCTGGGAGGGACTTTAAGCTGTGGGTCCCGTGTCGTAGCTTTATGGCACGTAAAAGAACCTCATACCTCCAGAGGAGGTCACTGAGCCAAAATTGCGTATGTTTCCCGCCCAACAGCAGTCACTAATACCTCCGGTAGATGGGGGAAGCATTATAGATGACTCTCAGCCAGCAGAGCCGGTCTCGCTGGCTGGGCAGGACTGATGGTAAGCACCAATACCGGTAGGATATAGAGACTGGTGGAAATCATAGAGGGAAGCACAATGGACCACTACAGGTCTAAGTGCATGGGGAAACGCACCCTCTATAATAACTAACTAACTAAAGGTCTGAATCCCCAGATTTGTATATACACTTGGTCGTCGACTTATGACCAACTTCCGTTCTGACTGACAGGTCATAAGTCAATCTGGTCGTATGTCGGCCATATATTTATTAACAGTATTTTTTAACCTTAAAAACTTTTACATTTTAATCATCTTTTATTTTTTATTTTTTTGTGGTCGTAAGTGCTGCCATTCATAAGTTGTACAGGTCGTAAGTCGATGACCAAGTGTACTGGCACTGTTCAGTCGTGACTGAAATTTTTACTTCATGTGTCAGGTACCTGTTCCGGTCATTAAAGTCTACGAAGTTCTTTCAGACAACCACACTCGACTGGGTTGAGGCTGGGCTACAGGTGTGTCGTCAAGGTTATAACATGCTGAATCTGCTGATACACAATAGGGGTCTGCACTACCTGCATCTAGACTACAATTTCAACTTGAAACCTGTTAAGACTCTCACAGCAAAGGAGAGAGAGGAGTCTCGTTTTGGAAATGGTATGTATTTGTTATTGTTTTGTATTTTAAATTGTACCATGACTGGTTCCTTTCCAATTCATTATTTATTAATCATCCCTCTGACACTGGGTAGTCTGAGCTATTGATAGCATCATTATATAGACCATAAATAAATGAACCAAATTATATGTTGTATTATACAGATGTATGTCTACTGTATATAAAAATGCAAATTCTGTGTTGCTGCTTCTCTGTATCATACTTTCTACCACAGACCTATTGGAGAACACCCAAAAATAATATTAAATTTACTCTGTACTATTGCCAGTATGTGCATTAGCTATAGCTGTTAAAGCATTGCAGAAGAGTATTTAGAGAGGTTAAAATCCTTGCTCGCTATATCCTTTTCTAAATGGTGGGTATAGTGTGTTTCTTAGTTTGACTGTTATTTCTGTAAAATTTCAGCTACTATATATATTGTGATACCGACAAGGAAAGAAACTGTGTTCAGGGCAAAGAACGAATATTTGTGCTTGTACATGTATAATATGCAGTAAAATCTCTCTTTAAGGTTTGAACAGTAACCTAAGGAAAATTTGAAATCAAAATTTAACACTAAAATTAATGATTTGAGGTCACTGAAATTGAATGTTAGATGAATGAAGATGTTAGTAAAGGAACATTAAATGGTGGGGAGGGGGGTTCCCTCTGTATCTGTTTTTTGAAAAAAGTTAAGAACAGATGTGAAACAATCTCTGCATTGTGTATTGCAGTAAGTGATTTTTTTATTTTCAGATATCCATCTGTGTCGTGAGATCCTGCGTTTGACGAAGTTGATTGTTGATTCACATGTGCAGTACCGCTTGAACAATGTGGATGCATTCCAGCTGTCAGATGGTATTCAGTACATCTTTGCACATGTGGGGCAACTCACAGGAATGTATCGCTACAAGCACAAAGTGATGAGGCAGATACGGATGTGCAAAGATCTTAAGCACCTAATCTACTATCGCTTCAATACTGTGAGTCACTAGTTAATACTTTTGTCTAGTCTGAATGTGAATCTGTTCTTGGTTAGATGCTTTGACCAGGAGAGGTGAAGTCCCACCCCATTTGTTTGCAGCATTGTTTGTAGCATTGTTGTACAGTAGCGAACTCACATATAGTATCTCATAGTATCTCATAATGGTATGTGAACTGGTTTCCTGTATAAGAAGGCTGTGTAATAGATCAGGTGGTTAGTTTTTAGCTTCTCACTATATGGTTCTGAATTTAGTCCTGGGGTCTGTGTGGGATACATAGTGGTCAGATGACATTGGGCCAGTTTTTCTCTAGGCACTTTGATTTCAATTAATATGTTGTTGGACATTATCCATCATCTTGTCTATTCTTAAAAAAAACTGTCCTGTTTCTCTTAAAAACACAACATTTCTGGAACTGGATTCTGTCCCTGTCTTCAGGTAAAACCTACCCAGTTGAGTCCAATAGACAGAGCTAGCCCGTCTCCTATCTCTCTAGGTTTTACCTGCAGACGGGGACAGAACCCAGTCCCCGAAATGTTGTGTTTTTAAGAGAAACAGGACAGGTTTTTTTTAAGAATAGACAAGATGATGGATAATGTCCAACAATATATTAATTGTAACAATTTACCATCGTCACAAACTTCTAGAGCTTACTTTGATTTTCCTCTGCCAAGTAATATTCCACCAGTTGCACCCATGCTGATCTGTCATCAGGGTTTGTTGGAGAATGCAGTACCAAGGCACTTGGCCCAACATCACACACAACTGAATGGAAGAATTGTATGAAAAGTGACCTCCAGTATTTATGATATTTTCTACCCAGGGTCCAGTGGGGAAAGGCCCTGGATGTGGTTTCTGGGCTCCAGGATGGCGAGTTTGGCTCTTCTTCATGCGAGGAATCACCCCACTGCTGGAGCGATGCCTTGGCAGCGTTTTTTCTAGACACTCCAAAAGAGTTGCCAAGACTGTCACGGAACAGAGAGTAGAAAGTCACTTTGATCAGGAACTTCGAGCATCTGTGAGTTGCATCCTCTGAGTTTAATTTGTGATCTGTAGGTTAAATATTGAATTAATACTTTCAGTTAAGCGCAGTAGATCATTGAAGGTCGCAGTGCGAGGGCCGGTTTTTATGGCTCACCCCTCATACTCATACCCAATACTTTTAGTTAATAAATAGATACAATACTGTAAAGTAACTGAGTTGCATTGGAATTATATTGTTTTTAGGTGATGCGTGATATTGCAGACATGATGCCTGAAGGAATCACACAGAATGAAGCGAGAACCGCTCTTCAGCATATCTCAGAAGCTTGGCGATGCTGGAAAGCAAACATTCCACGGAAGGTCAGTTCAGTTTGTTGAAATTATTTTGTTATTTGGCCGTTTTTGAGGGGTGTTGTTTTGATATAAACTGCAATATTGAAAGCAATGATGAGTTGCATAGGGGTCCTGAAATCAGTCGTTCATGTGGACTTGACAGTGTCTTCAGTGCATGAGAAATTCTTGTCTGACATGAGATTGCCTACTGCGAGAGATTGGATCCACGCTATCTGAGCTAAGAGAATTTTCTCATCAGTGGTACAGGCATTTAAGCTTTCAACTGCGCATGGACATATTTCAAGAAAAGCTGTTTGGTATTATCAGGTTTTGTGTACTACAGTTAACTGGTCTTCCCACACCAATTGAGAACATGATTCTTCATTACCTGAAGATGAAGGGTGACTGGTGGACCAACATTGCTCACTATAACCGTGAGCATATCCATTGTGCAGCTACAGTTGAGAAGACAGCATGCAAGAAGAACTTAGATCAACTCACTCGACTGTATGTGAAGGGTGAACAGGAACGTCAGCATAACTTCTTGACGGTACATTAAGTTTTGAAATGTCCTTTTATATGCTTTTCACTGTTACAGTTTATTACAGCTCTTTCATTGAATTGATCTTGTTTTTGTTCTTTTATTTAAAATTCAAGCAGATCCAGATACAGATTGAGAAGTAGATTCACAAACCATTGGATATACGAGGGTAAGTCAATAAGTAAGCTACAGATGCATATAGAACTTAAACAAAAAAGAATACTGATCTGAAGAAATGCTTTTATTTCTCAACATAATCTCCTTGTACATTGAGGCACTTGTCCCATCATTTCACAATCTCCTGATAACCAGCAGCATAAAATTCTTTTGGTTACTGTCGGAACCAGTGGTGTTCACCTGGCATGGCCTACCTCATTATGCATGACGTTTTCACAAAGTCTATGCACGATGGGTGCTAAGCATGCTGACCCTACAACACAAAATGCAAAGAATGGGTCTTGCATTACAGCACCTCAGTCGCTACCACGATAAAGGTCACGATATGCTAGCCCGAAATGTCACAGGTGATGTGTCTTGGGTTCACCATTACCACCCCGGCACAATTCGTGGTCAGTGCAGTGGAAACATCCTGCGTCGCCTGCCAGAAAAAAGTTTTAAGGCGACATCATCCTCCAGGAAAGTGATGCTCACAGTCTTCTGGGATCATGAAGGCACACAGCTCACCGCATTCCAGCCTCAAGGACAAACCGTAAATGCCGACTCCTACTGTAACATCCTCAGGAAACTTCGTAAGGCCATTCAATGGAAGCGACCAGGACTCCTCACCAAAGGAATGTTGCTCTTGCATGACAACGCGCGTCCCCTTACTGCCAACAAGACAAATGAGACGCTGCGAAATTTCAGGTGGGAAGTCCTCAAGCACCCTCCATATAACCCTGACTTTGCTCCAAGCGACTTCCATTTGTTTGGACCTCTTAAACATCATCTTTCTCCTGAACATTTTCCTGGTGATGAACCTGTAGTAAGAGAAGTCACCGCCTGATTCCGACAGCAGCCCAAAGAATTTTATGCTGCTGGTTTTCAGGGGCTTGTGAAACGATGGGACAAGTGCCTCAATGTACAGGGAGATTATGTTGAGAAATAAAAGCATTTTTCAGATCAGTACTCTTATTTAAGTTCTATATCCATTTGTAACTTACTTATTGACTTACCTATGTAAAATGTGTCACATTTAAGAACAAATGTTCCAGTTAATCAATGGAACAAGTCTAGGTAACATAAAATGAAATATACATAACACAGACATAGAAAATAATGAATGTGATTACAAAAAATTGAATGCAAATGAAAATCATGTCAACCATTTATACTGATCTGATCATAACAAATGCATCCCATAATGGGTAAAATTTTCTTTATCCAAAGATAGGTCAAGCAGTTTTACTTGCGACATAATGCTAGTCATTTTGCCTAATTTTCTGTTAAAAATCTGAATTTCATTGTTAATACAAGAAAATTTTCCAGCTTGTGTGTATGCAGAGCAGGAACAAGTATAATGTTAGTTAGTATCTTGGTGCTGTAATGCAAAACTGTGATAAGTTTTAAACCTTTGGAGGACTCATTTTTATTAATATCATTTTAATACAACCCTGATGACGACACAATTATTACAGTTTAATCCATTAATTTCCTTGTTGTTGGCTTGTGTTATGTTCAGG
>NW_019739021.1:0-141 GCF_002891405.2 Cryptotermes secundus
TTTGTCTTAGACCTCATGGCTACTGAGTTTGAGATCAGTGTTGTGCCTAAGGTCATGTGTTACTATCACTGTAACTTTTTGAGAGATACAGCCGCGCCATAGCTCAAGAAGTTAGTCGCTGGCTTCCCACCACGGCGACCC
>NW_019739021.1:304-1088 GCF_002891405.2 Cryptotermes secundus
GTGGCCACAGTACAAGGGACTTAATCCCACCCCAGTAACAAAAACAGAATATTTTTGAGAGAGACGCATTTTGTGTTTCTCTACATTTGGCCGTTGTGCACAACACTTTGCAAGTACCCTATGAATGACTGTATTTTTGTTGTTCTAGCCAGGTCATACTACACCATTTTGCTCTGTGATTCTGCATAACTGCTATGGATACACTTCCCACATTTCTGGTTTCTGCATTACTTTGTTAATGTTTTTGTTCTATTCCTGTCAGTAATTTTTCGGTATTGTTTTATGTTCAAGTTTTATTATATTTGTGCTTCCTATTTTGTGTTCTGATCCTACCCATTATTGTCGGTCTGTCTTGACCTGTGCTGTATAGCCTATTTATTCTGATCCTGCTGTGCATGCCATTGCTAAGTCTGAATACCTCCATTATTATAATCGTGCTTGTTAGTCTTGGCTTTCCCTGTCCACCTCGAGAAATGTGTACAATGTAATGTCATTATGTTCTACTCTGCATCGCTCCTCCTTTCCGCTCTTTCCTCTTCCTTGTGTACCCTATATTCTTCCCCCTATTGCACCCTTCCCTTCCTTCCTTGACCTGGCCTCTTGCATCTGATGTACCAGGCACTTTTCCCCAGCAACTGGACACACATTTATTCTGGCACCTAAATTTAATGTTGCTTGTTTGGGTTCCGAAGTGTGTTTTGGCAAGTAAGCCGCCGAGCCCCGTTCCATATTTCCAGTTCATATAATTATTATTATCACTGTACTTCCTCTCTTCACACTGACA
>NW_019739022.1:0-8846 GCF_002891405.2 Cryptotermes secundus
TCTTACCGACAGGGCAGGTGGTATGATAGCATACCTTCTTACCGATCGAGCCCTCGGCACTGGCTGCAGCATTTTGTTGTGAAGAGAATTGCAGCTGGCCACCGCGGCAGCAGTGATGCTTCATGACGTCACGCTTGCTTTGTTGCCCGCCAATAGCTTTGAGTTGCCATCCCCTGTTCAATGAAGTTTTAGTGTATTTCACATCGCACATTGTAGAAGGAACAATGTCCTTACGCCAAATACGTGATGAACGAAAGAAGGTAACCAATAACATATTAGGCGTTGTGTTTGGTGTTTTATTTCGGTGTTGGAGAGAGATTGGTTTTGTGTCAGAGCGTTTTCCAGAGTTTTGTATGTAAAGATACTGATTTGCAGTCTAGAGGTTTTCGGTATTACAGTTTTATACGATCGATAGCACGTAGGTAGTGACGGTAAGCGTTTAAGATTTGACAACAAAATGGCGGATCCCATATTAGCGAGGTTAGTGATTGCAAGAGTTTTGACATTTCACAACAAAATGGTCTATCCAGTATTAGAGGCTATTCTTTGTGTAATTTCTTGGTAGAAGCCTTGAAGCACCGGTTAGGCATGAATTCATAACGGACTGGACGTGGTGCAGTATAAAGATTCTCATTTACCTTTATTTCCATAGATCCATACAAAGTAGAAGGATGTGAAAATTCTCATAATTCACACAATTCTTTGTGATGAATGAGAAGCAATTAAACAGTTTCAGGTATATTTTCACTTGTATCATTCCTTTTCATTTTATGTCATTTTCATTTTATGTAGGTAAAATGGTGCACATGCCAGGTTTTGGTGTACAAGAAATTTTTAACTCAGAGCTTTATCACAGTGTGCAAAGAGTAATTTCCTTGATAAAATAACTGGAGGCATGTTCAAGATAATTAATCTGAGGTGAAGTTTTGCTTGCAGATAGTGCTTGTATTGGTTCTGAATAAAGAGATGGGGTAGATGAGTAAGTAAGGAATGCATCCTACCTGAAAGAATGGTGCAGTACAATGGTAGTCGGGGGGGGGGGGGCATGCTTTTTATCTGTTGCATATTTTATGTACATATCAATCCAAATGTTTATTTTACGAATACTATCAGTCCATTCATAATTGATCCATCTTTTCCAATGTTTTATATCGTGCATAACAAAACCGTGTACTTGAATAGTTGTAATAAATAGTATTATTACACCTGTGTTCTAATGAATTATTTCAGTATCAATTTTCCATATTTTGTTAGTCTTCGCTATCACCTTAGTTTGCATTCTTCTCATGTTGGGCTAGGCATTTTGTGTTCCAGAGATGTGTTTCTGAGACTGATGATGGTAACTGTAACATAACATGCAGCACTTTAATTATAAGTTGAAAATTACATAATGTGTGGTTTTATTATTATTATATATTTTTGCTTTATGGTACTATTTCTATATACTTCTTCATGTGTGTTAGGCAGCAAATGTGTAATGATATTTTTTTTTTTCAGTCCCGTGAAATATGCGACAAGTTTCCAGGAGCATTGCTTCCCTCTCGTTGTTTGAAACGTCAACAAAAGGACAAAATGTTGGGAGAGGATGGTCTCATGTGGGAGATATCCCATGTCAACGACATGGGAGTACTGAATTCGTCGTGGAAGGAGGAAAAATCTTCAAATGGCTTTCAAGAAGTACAAAATGGCGTTGATTATGTGGACCCTCCTGAAGAGTGTAAGTAATCCATTCGGTTGTGAATCAAATTGTGCCCTGCAGAAAGTCTTAAACTTTGACTTCAGACTTTTTAAGTACTGATAAATTTCATAATATTTTGTATGTGCTCTTCTGAAATTTCATATTCCTGTCCCATAGTTTGTAATATCATATCAAGAGTACTTTGGAGCCTATTATTTTGAATGGTTCTGGCTGTTATGAGTAACACTGATTAACAAGATATTAGCAATATTAAATATAGCTTTGGTTAATGTTGGTTACTGGATTTGGGAAGTGTTGCTCCTACCACATAATACATCAGCCATGTTACCAGTTATAGGAAGCAGAAGTGTATGAATTTTGGGTGGCCTGAGTTAGTCGCTGACTTCCCACTGCAGCGGCCCGGGTTCGATCCTGGGTCTCGTCAAGTGTGATTTGTGGTGAACAAAGTGGCCCTGGTGCAGGTTATATCCAAGTACTTCGGTTTCCCTTGCTAATCTTCATTCCACCAATTGCTCCATAATCACCCTCACCTATCATCTGGGCCTGGTACAATAGGCCAGAAGTGACCACAGTACAAGGGGCTTAGTTCCACCTCACTAGCAATAAAAAAAATCGGATAAAATGAGGTTGTGGTGTTTAGTTTAATTTTATATGTTATACAGTATTGGGCATGTTAGAACCTGTTGCAGATACTGCATAACAGTATCACTTAATTATTTGAGAGTGTGGGAACTGCCCACAGTCAAGCAAAACAGTTTACAAACACTGCTTCTCATTCTGATTGGTATTTTAAGATCTTTGGCATCCTGGTAGCATGTTCTTTCCAGTTTTGAATTTACTCAGTATTATGTACAGGATGATTATGCTGATCCATGTTTTAGAAGCCAAAAATATAAAGAATATAACTGAGCTGAGCTATATTTTAATTTTATGACTTTCAAGTTTGAAATGGCAGGGTTATATTTAACAGTGAATGTGAAAACTACATCATGGTATTGCTCTATGTCCACTGTAACAGCATTCTTCCATTAATACACTGGTTGATTTAAAGAAAATGAAACTGCATAAATAGAACTAAATTTCAGCTTTATCTGAGTTACGCTGTTTTTGCATTGGCCCTTAAATGTAAGTAGAGCTTTGAAATACTTGAATTTATGCGATACATGAATTATTTTGAAGATCTGTCTTGTAGTATTCAGTTGTGTATCGCTTATTTATTCCTTGTTTGTTGTGAACCTTATGTGAAACTTGCTTCTTAAAACCACTAAAAGTTTTAAACTTCCCTTTTACACCGTTCATGTATGCACACTGCATGTCATCTTCAGGTGTCACTAAAATGCACTGATGAAACTGATGACTGTTGTCATTTGAAATGTGTGCAATAACAGTAGCGATGTAGAAGATATGTTAAAATTTAAAACTTCTAAAGGTTTTAAAAAGCAAGTCACCTGTAAGACACTAACAACTAACAGGAATAATTTTTTTGTGTCATTAGGCTCTTTTAATATGTCTTTGAGGCAGATGATGTAACATAGGAACCTGGTGTAAGTTCACTTAACATGTCTTGAAGCAAGTGATGTAATGTGGGTACCTGGTTCAGCAACAGTGCCATATACAGGTGTCCCAGGAGGAATGTGCCATACTTCGGAAGGGTGTTCCTTATGTTAAAGTATGCCGATATAACCCAAAACACCTGTGTCCAAAGTTGAACGGTTACAGAGATAATGTCCTGAGAAAAGTGTGGTCTTCTGGCGGGTCCACGCACTGTNAACTATACCTGTCAGCTGACCAGTTTGTTTGTCCTTGAGTGTGGTGATGACAGACCTCACTAGCCGCATACACTCGCATACCAGAATGCGCAGTCAGCCATGTTACATCAGTGCTTGCCATTCATGTGTCATTATAGTGCTTGGAACCCTAACGACAACTATGACATGGCGTGGAGTTGTTTTGTAGTTCAGTTTAATGGCTTCATATCAGTCACAAGTTAGTTTGATGTTACGTACATTATTGACATTACAGAAACCACATATTCCTGTCAGTTTTAATATGTATTTGGTAATCAACAAGTGTGTTAACATCTATCAAAGTTTCACACTTCTCTGGCCATTATCTCCGTAACCGTTCAACTTTGGACATAGGTGTTTTGGTTTATATCGGCATACTTTAACATAAGGAACACCCTCCCGAAGTCTGGCACATTCCTCCTGGGACACCCTGTATACTAGTAGTCTGTGTCTTAAGTGAAGCTGGAAGTTGCGAGTGGAGGAGGGTATGTCCAACAGTTGCTGTGAACACAACTAATACTAGAAAGAACCTGTGAAGCGTTCATATACATATTTGCAGCACCTAGTTTTTAAAAACGGTTACCTTGCTTGCACAGCAGTCCAGAATATGTATGAACTCCTGTCTTGACCTTACCGAATCATGTTTGCTCGATCTCAGAATCGGTTGTTAGTAGTTTTGTTTGCAGCAGTGCGGTCACAGTATTTTGTTGTGGATAATGTGTGCGTGTCCTTGTTTGCAACAGTGTGGTCAAAAAATCTCGATTCGGCAGCGTCTGTGTTCCCACCGTCCACATTGACTCCAACACTAGATTTTGACATCTGGGGAGAAATTTATGGAGATTTGATCAGTTGGTGTCCCGAACCGCTACAGGATACATCTTGCACCATGGTGGGCGACAGAAAAGGTTCCAATTGTATTGTACAAGACGATGAACTGAACACGCCAGAAACAGGTAAAATATTTTTTAACATATTAATGATTGCCTCAGTTGAAGTATTTTTATTAACTTCCTAATATTAAGTGCAATTGGAGAAGTACTTATAATGAGTCATTTGATGGCAGGTATTTTATTTAATATGTATGAGGGTTTGGAGGAAACCAATTCATGGTGCTGCTGCTAAATATGGTGTGGCACGGGGAGATCCTTCAGCAGGTCCCCCATCCTTTGGTTATTTCTGATGGCCTCAAGTCCACCATGAACAGTCACGGAATAGGTTTCATTTGGACAACCCTCATGCAAGTGGACAAGAGTTTTTTGAGTTTTATTCACGGTCTTGAAGTTGAAATAAGTAAGACATGTTGAACAGTGTCAGGTGTGAGGCAACATTATGTTCACATTCAGTTTTAACTTCAAGATATGATGAATAAGCATTATGTACGAGAACTTCATACACAGGAAATTTTAATGTTATGAGCATTTTGGTGGGATGAAACATTTCTTATGGGAGAAAACTTAATATTCCCGATAGAAGCTATGTATGTAGGAATGTTCTGTAGTTCAAAGATTCTGGGCATATTGAAGTTGCACATAAGTTACTGGTCATAATGGTGTTAATAGTAAGGTTACCTTAATGGTATGCACCCTGTTGTGTGTCATAAATAAGTTACATCAAATGTATACAAAAGTATCCAGTCAACACAACAATATTCTGTTTTTCAACAAAGACACTGTTGTATCAACTTTTGTTTTTGTTGATGTTACATGTTTTGACCCTTATACTGGGTCATCGTCAGGCGTACAGTGATCCTACTCAGTTGTCAAATTACGTATAACAATTTGCATCTAATTCATCAATAAGGATCCATTTTTCTGCACTTGAGTGTTTTAAATGCATAAATTGAGTCTTTCAGTTAACATTTTAAATACTCAGATAATTAAAAAATTAGAGACTAAAGATTAAAACATAAAATTAAAATTGTACTAAAATGGAAATGAAGTATTTTGTTATAAATCTCTTTAAAAATTTGTGACTGCTATTTGTTGACATGATTTTCTGGTGTGGGGCCCCACACCATAGTCGTTTCTACACCAGAAAATCACGTCAACACATAGTGGTCACAAATTTTTAAAGAGATTTATCACAAAATACTTCATTTCCATTTTAGTACAGTTTTAATTTTTATTCTATATTTTTTAAATTTTATTATCTGAGTATTTAAAATTTTAACTGAAAAACTCAATTTATGCATTTAAAAACAGTCAAGTGCACAATGAAGATCCATATTGAGGAATTAGATGCAATTCAACAACCTAGTCTGGTGTCATTGTATGCCTGATGATGACCCAGTATCAGGGTCTTAACATTTAGTGTCAATAAAACCAAACGTTGGCACGATAGTGTCTACTTTGATTTAAAAAAACAGAATATTGTTATGTAGACTGCATACTTTTATATAGATTTTGTGTACCTTGTTAGTAAGGTTATGTACATTCTTTACTGCATGGACAGAAAAAACAGCTAATGTCTTACTGTTTTACAGGTGTGGAGCCTGAATTTGACTTTACTTCACTCCTTGGTGTGATGGAGACATCAACACTATTTCTATCTGAAGGAGAGGAATCTGTGAACTACAAGGAAAGAGAAACTGCCATGCTTACAGAGATTTTGGCGAGCAGCTTGCCAAGCATGAATTCCAAGCCCAGTGTGCTTATGAACGTGACCAATGAAGTGACTGCTGGAGATGTTCATGTGCTTGGACCACAATCGGCAGTAAAGGAGGGCACTGACAAAATCAGCAACACACCTGTGATCTTGAATCTGTATTTAAGCAAGATGAACCATTTAACTTGGTTTCCTACATTCTTGACGACGTAAGTTCTCCAACCAATGTCCTGAGTATTTAATTTATTGATGTTATACATGTTACCACTTTACAGCATAGATGGATATTTGTATCAGGCCTTTTTTGGGAGGGGAGCTGGGACAGCATACACCTTCATGGCATAATGCTTTATTAGTTAAGCACAGGGACAACATTACTGTGTATGGGATCTGTTTCTTAGAGTACAAGTTCATTCATTCATTCATTTCCTTTATTTTCCATATATCCATACAGGCAAAAATCCTAGGATGTGGAAATAGTCCATTTGATTATAGATGTATACATGTAATAGATTACATAAGTCACACAACTAAAATAACACACACCAGTTAACTAACACAGGTAATATAAAAAAAAACAAAACAACAAGAGCTTATTACAATTGTAACTAAACATAATTTAAAAAGTGCATTACTATAAAAACTTAAAATTAATATAATTTTCCCATAAATCAAAATACATTGATACAGGACTCGTCATATACATACATACACATCCTCCACTTTCCATAAACATCCATACAGGGAACAAACCCAGGATGTGGAATTAGTCATCAAAGACATACACAAAGTCACACAAGTCACACCGCGAAGATCACCCACATTAATTATCTAGCACATACAACAATACAAGGCAAAAAAAGTAAACAAACATAAGTCACAAGTAGCCACAATACAACTCCTCACATCACCCTTACCAACTATATTAAAATGTGGCGTTAAGCATTCAAATTTATGTGCCTTTGTAATTAAAATACTCATTTAATGCATAAAAAGAGTTAGCATGTAAAAATCTTTTTAGGGAACGTTCAAAGGATTTCTGGTTATTAGATAATTGTTTCAGCTCTTTAGGCAGATGATTGTAGATTTTTATACCAGAATAATATGGACCCTTTTGAACTTTAGTAAGAGAAGTACTCGGGGGAAATAGGTTAACATTTTGTCTGGTACCAATATTATGAACCTCCGTCTTTCTCCTGGAAACTGTTAATATTTTGGTGCTGTCAGTAGTCCTGAAATTATGGGACATAATAAAGATTTTAAAAGATGGCACCTGTAGACATGCAAGGAATGAAATGAAAATAAAGAATGTAATTCCACATGCAATCAGATGACCCTGAAATGTATTTGATAGTTCTGTAGGTAGCTCAAATTGTAATAGCATGAAAGTGTTGGTTGCTTAGTGTTTTGTGGAAAATTTTTTATATTATGTTTGCAAATTTGTGATAATGTATTGTAATGTGAGTAAATGTATCTTGTTTGTTGGATTTCAGCTGGTGCCAGGTACCACACTGCCTACCAGTGTGGAGTGTGTTGCTGAGACATCTGGCACTCAACGGAATGATGCAGATTCTGAATTGGAAAATCTTTTACTGCCAAAAGAAACCCGTAGACATCCAGAAAAACGGGAACATCCATCAACATCATGCAGCAGGTCACAGAAGAGAAAATTGTCAACTTCTGTAGCTAGTGAGTCATGGACTCCTGCAAAAAGGTCAAGAATGCCTTTTGTTAATCATACATGTGACCGATACCGAGAGCGACGAAATAGAAATAATGAGGCAGCACGAAAATGCCGAGAAAATACGAAAGCTCGTGAGCGAGATATGAAGGAATTGACTGCAAAGCTTGAGGGAAAAAATGAAAGTTTGAAGAAAAGGGTGGATGAATTGGAAGAGCTTGTAAAGAAGCTCAGAGAAGCACTGTTTAAGGCCGTGGTTAAAATTGGTCAAGAAGGTAGGTGATATGTGACTCTTGAGCTTGACCCGTCAACATTATTGTATGATATGTAATTTGGTTACATACTCATTGGTCAAGAAGGTTATGTTATGTATATATAATGTGTAAGTTTTACCTGTTACCAAAGTTTTAACTTGGTAAATGAGTTTAAATTGTATAATGTTCGTTTGTTCAAAATCTTAAATCCCCGAAAGTTCTTCACTGATTGCTTTGAAATTTTGACACAATGTTGCATTTGAATACGCACGTGGGAACCCACTTGTTGTTCTTGTATTTAAAATTAATTCCTCATTTAGTGACCAGTTCACAGTGTTTATTAATTTGTTCAGTTGGTAATGATTTATTTTGAGGAATTAGTGTTTATATCTCAAGTCAGTAAAAAAAAAAAACCTGTCCCTGTAACAGGCAATGGAGGCCCATAGGGTTGTGAGATGTTAAGGGTCCCACATTATCTAGACAGTCGGCTCACAGATGGCGGTAAGGTTGTCAGCCATATGCACAGGCCGCCCTTTACCACCCAGGAAGATTCCTGGTTCTCATTTCTGTTAGAGGCTGAGTCGACCCCAGGACCATAGTGCGGCTGGAGGGATTAGGTCAGTTGAAGAACTCCCACTCATTGGGGCTCCGGTTTGTAGCATAGTGCCTCAACCAACTATGCTACTGCCTGTATGAAGTCAGTAATCTTGATAAATTTCCTCAACTTAATATTCAAATCCATTGCTCCACAAAGGAACCATAAAAGTCTGAGTAATATTGTATTTCTTTGTAGTTGCAGTGTCCTACATCCTGCTTAAGTT
>NW_019739022.1:8931-22395 GCF_002891405.2 Cryptotermes secundus
GGGGGTGTGTTTCCCCCCATGCACTTATAAGGGGATGGTCCAATCCGACAAGTTGAGAAACCTGCCCTGATTTTTTTTTCACTGCAAAAGAGTACACAACAAAATCCACTGTCAAAATTTTAGCTGCTAATACGCACTGCAAGTATTTTTTAAAAATTGCCGAAGTTACTCATTTTTTGTGTATGCGGAACCGCTTGTACCAGAGGTTTGTACAACCCCAGCTGTGGCGAGACAGCGTGAGCTTGACCTTGGGTAACAAGGACAAACGATAGTGCACTGTTAACACGTACCTCAAAATAAAATGGTAACTATGGTTGGATCTGGATAGTAAATCACTTGCAAATACTGTCAGAGTAACTATCAAAAGAAAAACTAACGTGTACTTGTAAGATTACGATGCATTTGCACCATGTTATCTCTCTACCGATGCACCGGAAGCCTAGGCTGTGAGTCAGCCATGTTGCGTTTTGTGTACTGCTCTGCTAGGGGTGGACATTTTTCCAAGGGTCTGGCAGGCTATAATATTGGCCATGTTCAGCAATTTTTAAAAAATACTTGCAGTGCATATTAGCTAAAATTTTGACAGTGGATTTTGTTGTGTGTACTCTTGCAGTGAAAAAAAAATCAGGGCAGGTTTCGACATGTCGGATTGGACATTCCCTTGTTAGACCAGTTATTGGTCCATTGTGCGTCCCCCTTTAATTTCTACTGTCTCCATACCCTACCGGTACTGGTGCCTGCTATCAGCCCCTTTCTGCTAGTGAGGTCGGTCCTCTACTGGCAGTGGTATCTGATAATTAGTCCCTTTCTGTCAGCGAGGTTTCGGTCCTCATCTGGCAGTGGTTCCTAATACTTTCCCCATCTACCAGAGGCATTGGAAACTACTTGGGAGGAAAAATTTGCCTAATTTAGCTCAGAGGTCTCCTAGAGACATGAGGTTGTTTTACGTACCGTAAATCTACGACACGGGACCCATGGCTTAAAGTCCCTCCTGGAGGACTTGTTCCCTGAATTTTTTCTGCCCTTAAAAATTCCATGACCTCCGCCGGGTTTGAACCCGCGTACCTTGAGTCATGAGGTGGGAACATTACCCCTAGACGACGGAGGCCGCTCTTTCTCCAGTTACTCTGTATCATAAGTGACTGCAAATTTTTAATATTTAAATTACTTCATTGAGAGAATTGTGTTTCAGCATCACCAAAGATGGGCATTGATTCACCAAGAGACGAGCAGCAGAACAAGCGCTTTTGCTGTGGGAGTGAAGTATCTACATTCTCTCCCCCTGGCGCAGCACATGATGGCTGGGCTTTGGATGACTCAGTGGCCAGACTGAGTAGATCTCAGCCAGAACCAAGGTTAGAGCAGCCCTGTGTACCAGTTGAGAGTGTTGCTGCAGCTATGCAGGAAGAAGAGGGGACATTGTCATTTTCACAGCCAGCGCACCTGAATGATATGGTGCTGAATTCACAGCTGCATGCTACTCAGCCATGTACACAGACTTCCAGTCAGGTATGTAGTGCTAAGAGAGCTCTGAATCTAATATTTTTTTTTTTAAAAATGAGTAGAAGTCGTGTTTTTTTCACAGAATACTTCAAATCCTGGTGCGACGCATGACATGCTTTTGTGTATGTACAGATTATAAGGAAACAATTGAAAAACTATGCAAATTATTTGATAAATTGAGTTATACCTGGAGAATTGCAGCCAAAGTGGTATGTAATCATCGATTTTCACTGATTGCTTGGGCATGCCTGGTGTGCATACAGTTCTCTCCTGTGTCTTACTGGTCTCCTGTTTCTGGGTCATACTAAAACACCCGACACTTAACCATTGTCGCTGCCACTTGAAGTTACTTAATGCGCAAAGAAACATGTGGACTTTTCCATCCCTGTATGCAACCATCTTGCCTGAAAACAGAGCAAGTTTCTTTTCTTATATTTTGCTGTCTACTGGGATTTTTGGGTGTCATTTTGGCATGTTTGCATGTTCATTCAGAACTTTGGTCAGAATGAATTTTGCAGATCCTGTATTTATCTTTGGACCTCCTCTGTGGTCTAGTGGTCAAAGATCCTGCCTACAGATCCAGAGGTGCAGGTTGGATTCGTGGCACTAGAAGATTTTCTGAGAAGTAGTGGGTCTGGAACGGGTCCACTCAGCATCGTGATGATAATTGTGGAGCTATTTCAAGGAAATAGTGGCTCCATTCTAGAAAACCGAAATTAATGGCCAAGGGGATTCATTGCACTGACCACGCAGCACCCTCTATCCCCTGAAGTTGGCACTAACTTTGCTAACAAGCAGCAGTCACTCGGTCGGTATGGTTTGCTTGCAGACTCAAGTCACAGAGTTTTGTTTGTTTGTATTTACCTTCACTTTTGCTCCCTTCCAAACCATCAGTTTTCAGTCCTCACATTTTCCATGTTTGATTTCATTCCTGAGCTGTAATTTCTGATTCGCTATAATTAATACAGCGTAAAGTTATTTGTAGCGTCACATACCCAAACATGCTACATGCATTACTGACGCGTGCAACACGTCACATCCACATCAAATTTCTGCATTGTTTGCAGTCATGTTGACTGCTTGCTCTCCTTCTTCTCCAACAGAGTTATGGGAGAAATATAAATCACACATGGCTGAAGATATTTTCCATTGAATACGCAAGGAAAATTCCAATACGAACATGGATTTCACAGCAGAAATCTGCAACGAAGCATTGATAATGATTGAAGATTTGTGCTTGGAAATCGTGAACAAAGTTCTCAATCAATTGGGAATGCCATCACCGAATCAATCTGCTGCTGCTTCGTTCAATGTAGAATTGCGTCATGAACAAAATTACAACACGGGTGATCTTTTGTCATATGTGCAATCAAATATTCCTAAGCTAACGCCTGAGCAAAATGGCATTTATGATCAAATAATGCAAACTGTCAATAACGGGGTTGCAGAATTCTTCTTCTTAGATGCGCCAGGAAGAACTGGTAAAATGTTCCTAATTAGATTGATTCTGGCAGCAATTCAATCCCAAAATGACATAGCCTTAGCTATTGCATTGTCCGGAATAGCTGCAACATTGCTACCAGGTGGAAGAACTGCTCATTCTGCTTTGAAATTGCCATTGAACATGCAATTCATTGAAACTCCCATGTGCAAAATTTCCAAAGGATCAGGCATGGGAAGGGTATTGCAGAAATGCAAACTTATTGTTTGGGATGAATGCACAATGGTGCACAAAAAATCGCTCGAGGCTCTTTATCGATCATTGCAAGATTTGCGTGGAAACATCAGACCATTTGGGAACGCATTAATATTGCTTGCAGGAGATTTCAGGCAAACATTACCTGTAATTCCTCGATTGACACCAGCGGACGAAATAAATGCTTGCCTGAAATACTCTACTTTGTGGCGACACGTAAAGACGTTAAAATTAACTACAAATATGTGTGTCCAGCTGCAAAATGATCGATCAGCTGAGGTATTCTCACATCAATTGCTGGAAATTGGGAACAGAAAGGTGCCGGTTGATCTGACCTCAGGATGAATTTCGTTGCCTCATAACTTCTGCAATTTAGTGACGTCAAAGGAAGAATTGGTTGAAAAAGTATGTCCCAATATTCAAACCAATTATAAGAATCACGATTGGCTGAGTGAACGAGCTATTCTTGCGGCCAAGAACAAAGACGTCTACGAACTTAACAATATCATTCAGTCTAACATTCACTGTGTGGCAGTCACATACAAGTCCGTCGACACTGTTGTGGAAGCAGATGAAGCGGTTAATTATCCAACAAAATTTTTGAATTCACTCGATCTGCTACAGCAAATTTATATATGTAATGTCTTTCCTTTTCTCTTGAATATACTTAATGCACAAAGGAACTTGAGGGCTTTTGCATCCCTGTGTGCAACCATCTTGCGTGAAAACAGAACAAGTTTCTTTTCTCGTATTTCGCTGTCTACTGAGATTTTGGGGATCATTTTGGCAGGTTGTTTTGTTGGCTTGCATGTTCATTCAGAACTTTCGTTGGAATAAATTTTACAGATCCTGTATTTATCTTCGATTTTGCTCCCAAATCATTAGTTGTCACTCCTCACATTTTCTGTGTTTGATTTCATCCCTGGGCTGTAATTCATATATCTGTAACGTCTTCCCTTTTCTCTTGAAGTTACTTAATGCACAAAGAGGCATGTGGACTTTCCCATCCCTGTGATGTTCTATAACATTCTGTAAATGTTAATGGCATCGTATTCTTTTTTTCAGTTAACAGTTACAACCAGCCGCTGTTCTTGATATGGACGGTGACAGATTGGTTGATTTTAGACTCTGGAAAGGGTGTGGCTTAGAAATTAAGCGGAGCTTTCAGCACATTATGGAAAATTTGGATGACATAGCTTTGAAGAGGACAGTAACCTGGCCTAATGCTCCTAAATTGGATTCATAAACTGTCTTTTCATCTGATGTGTTATAAAAATGAACATTATTGTTAGAGGTTACAGAGCGTTAATATATGAAATCATTATTTAATAAATGTAACTAAATTGATAGTTAGAGGTAGTATCACGTGATATATCAAGTTGTTTAATAGATGAAACTAGATTCATTGTTAGAGCAATATAATAATAATATATCAAATCGTTATTTAATAGATGTAAGTACTCTTTTTGGATAAATATAATTTTATTAAATGTATTTTCTTGTTTTTATTATACCTGGCTTTTTGTGATATTGAAAACCTATTTTCCTAAATCTGTTCATTCTTCGAGGTAGCTCAACTTATTTACTTATGGAGCTGAGCTCTTCTTGAGAAGCCGCCAATTGTGCAGCCACTCAAGAATTTCCCAGCATTCTATGGAACCTGAACGTGCATTACCGTGTTCACAAGCGCCCTCCACTGGTCCCTATCCTGAGCCAGATCAATCCAATCGATACCATCCCATCCTATGTCTCTAAGATCCATTTTAATATTGTAAGGCTGACAACCTTGCCGCCATCTGTTAGTTGATTTCNGAAGACTGCTTTCTTCATAGTCACCGCCGTGAAAGCCTCAAATCTTACAAGAAGACAAAAGTTTCTGGACTGAATGGTAGCAAGCATTACCTGAGTCCAATCTCCTCTTAATTTCCTCCTGAAACAGGTTTTGATGTGTTATTGTTGTTCCCAAATATCTGAACTGTGCCCCATTTTCAAAACATCTGTTTTCTGTTGTTATGCCATGATTTTGCATGACAAGACAGTAACATTTACTTAGTTTTCTCTATCTTTACATCTAGACCAACCTCATTACTTGCTTCATTTAAAGTTAGTGTTTTTCTTCAAGGTATCTATATTATGACCCAGTAGATTCACATCATCATCATAGACCAACAGCTGATGTGTCCCGTTTAATATCAGTGCCACCTGGTTTTCCTGGACCTTCCTAATGGCATATTCTAAAGCAAAGTTAAAAGGAATGGTGATAATGCATCTCCTTGTCTTAGACCATTCTGGATAGAAAATTTATTGGACAAATGTTTGCCTATACAGACTTTACTATAAGTTTTATTTAAACACATTTTAATCAGGTTAACTAGTTTCATGTGTATCCCAAACTCTTATCAGAATATTGTACAATACTTCCCTCTTAACAGAATCATAGGCTTTTTTGAAGTCTTCAGATAGCTGATGTACTGTCTCATTGTACTCCCATTATTTTTCCAATATCTGATGAATGCTAAAGATCTGATCTGTAGTTGATCTGTCACACCTAAACCCACACTGATGATCCCCAATAATTTATCTATATATGGACTTAACCTTGAGAGAAGAATACTGGATAAAATTTTGTATGAAGATGATTGCAGTGATATCCACGATAATTACTACAGTCAGTTCTATCACCCTTCTTGTGAACTGGTACAGTAATAGATTCCTTCCACTGATCAGGCAGTTTTTCCTTATGCCAAATAGAAGTAATTAGCTTATGGATCTTAGAATGTAATATTTCGCCTCCTGCTCGAACAAGTTCTGCCGGAATTTGATCACTACCTGGCGATTTATACCTTTTCAATTTTAACAATAGCACTTTCAACCTCAAAAGGGCTAGTATCAGGTAGTAACAGCTCAACTGTATGGATTTCAGTCAACCTAACATCACTGACCCTATGTACATTAAATAAGTGAGAGAAGTAGTTCTTCCACCTGTTCAAAATGTTGTGGGAATCAGCAAGCAGATCACCATTCTCATCTTTGACTAAGTTACTTCTAGGTTGGTAACCTCTCTTGAAGTCATTTATTCCTCTATACAGGTCTCTAATGTTCTTGTTCTTACTGTTCATTGCAAGCTCATCAATTTTGTCTTTCAGATATTCCCTCTTTTTGTTCCTGAAATGCTTGCTGGTTTCATATCTTATTTTGTTCAGATTATCCCCATTTAACTCGCTTGGCTCCTGTAACCTTTGCAGTTTGGCTTGTTTTCTTTGGTCTAGTAATTTTGAGCATCCTTCATTGAACCATCACTGATGCTTCTTCATTTCATAGTAACCTAGACTCTCCTTGGCAGAAATTTTTATATTCTCTTTAATAGTTTCCCAAGCTTTATTAACATCCACCTCAGTGTCCAGCTTCATGTAGTTGGTTATTTGTAATACAGCTGCACAGAACACTAGCTGGAAACTAATATCCAGCATACTCATTCAGCAGGCTGGGTCTGCAATAATGCATATGACTTGCATTCTGCAATCTTGACTGAAGCCTCTCAAGAATTTTCTCAGTCCTTCCAGATGAAAGCTAATTTAGTTCACTTAAAGGAGCTGTGAGTTCTAAATACCTTCCTTTCTGATTCAGTATTTATTGTCATCATCACATTTCACTTGATCTTAAATAACATTACAACTGACATAGTTCCTTACATAATCCATAACACTGTACAGTAAAACAACTTTTCCTCTGCTATTAAGAAAATGAGTGATTCTAATAAATTTGAATTTGTTGAATTTAAATTTCAGCCTGAAAACTATGTATCACTGACCACTTTCAAAGAAAAGCATCAAAATTTAACACACAGCAAGCCATAAGATACACAGTTTGCTATGAAGTGCCAGTTTTGACTAATCATGACATAACATGTTGACTTCCTGACCAATTTCTGAGTGACCTATAAACCAATAGCTGCATTCTTACCACTCTCTTAGCCAATGATTTATCAGCTGTTAGACATTTTCATATTTTTAAAATAACTAATGTAGTTTTGCAAAACGAGCTATGGATGAAAAATTTAGTAACATTTTCATAATCTGCGCATAATGTACTGAAATACATCAATGAGAATACCAGTATTATATTAATCAATCAACTGCCATGTTTTCCACTGCACAGACTTCATTCCCATAGTTCATTCTTTGAGCATTTTTTAGTCTACAGGCTATTAGCAGTACTGTATTAACTGCAGAGGTTATTCAGTATGAAATAGAATGACAATGATTATACACAAATGAATTACAAAGGACAGGAAAGCAAGTGGTTCTCATACCTCTTAAGGTAGTATCAAAAATCTGCTGAAAAGGACTCTGAGAAACTATGAAAATTTCTCAGGATATATGGTATCTAGCCACAAATCAAAACAGGTCCTTCCAAAATGCATGTCAGATGCTTTACTGTTTTCAACGTAACAAATGCTCTAGTATCTAAGTAACATAACATCTGTACATGATACAAATCTTTGTAAAAATATATGCCTAGTCTGAATTTCGTCCAAACTATGATTGAACATATGAGTTGGTTAAGGTTTCCTTTTTTGTGTCAATTGTCATAACTTTTCTACATAATCCAACTTTATTTCCACATCTTCCCAGTTTACAAAGAGAACTCTAGGACAGATTTGTCGCAATTTTGCAACATTTTTTTCCGCGTGACTTCCCTAATGAAGATAACAGTGGTATTCTGCATGACAGTTCATTTCCAGTAACAGACAAAGTGACAGCAAGCTGCCAGTAGATCCAGCACATTGTCATATCCAAGTTGACAATCCATCCAGTGTGCCATAGACAAAATGAATTCATTATTTTCTACCAATATAAATAAATATGGATATGCAGCTACCATACTTAAGCAGTATCTTTGTGCATATCCGTGCAATTTTAATTCCTTGAAACAGTTCTCCCATTGCAATGGTGATCTATTCAATAAATCTGGTAATATGTCTAAATCATTTATTACATCATTACGTGTAACTCCTTCCTTCATAGTCATTTCTAGTAATGATACTTCTCTGGAGTCATAGAGCCTGTCGGCAGTATGTTGCTCTGATGAGTTCCTAACAGCTCTACAGTAAGAGCTGTGTGATTCTGTTCCCATCATTGAGCTATATCCCAAAATTCTGTCCTTCCATTTTGTATCATTTGTCCTATTTTGACATGAACAGGTCCTTCTCCATCCCAAAAATACAACTGCTGCTCTCCTTGGGCTGTGCATATTTTATCTGAAAAATAACAAATAATTATGTTCCTTTCAGTTTTGAGGTTTTCACGGCGATGACAATGAAGAAAGTTGTCTTCTGGGTTTAGGCNAGACTCACCAACACCATAAGCCTTGAGACAGGCTGATCGCAACTGTGTATAGGATTAAGAAACTGAAAAAGTGGCCAAGGTCTAGAAAAAAGGACTGGAGGGAGAGAGAGCTACCAGGACCATATCTTAATCAAGCTTCACCCTTCACAAGTATATTTCTCTTAGATCATTTTTGCCTACTTTCCTTATATGAACAAAATAAAATGAACTTCGAGAGATCACCTTTCTGTCTGCATGTCTGTGTATCCCCTGCTAACTCCAGAAAACCTGAATAGTGGAGCCAAAAGAGATAACCATTACAATAACATGTAAATGTGTGACATGACACCAGAAAGCTGGAACAGTGCAGCAAGCAGACCTCAAGTTGAAACATTTGGATGGACATATACACATTTGCAGTCATGGATGCACATTGTGTAAAGAATGCATAATAATACGTTAAAGAAATATTGTCTTGCAAGTTCTTGCTCAACATTCATCGATGCACAAACCACACAGTCATGGGGAAGGAAGTGAAAGGGTTAATAATAGTCCATTATCTTTGCCATTTGATATTAATTTCATCACAATCTATTTTCTTTCCTTCTGTAAGTCTTAAACACAATGTTAAAAACACAATCATAAGCATCAGTATATGACAGTTTATAATGTGCTGTTCTGTATACAGTATTTCAGAATTCTCAAGCAAATGTTTCTGGTGACAACAATCAAATAGGTCAGTTGGTATAGCAACGGCCTACAGGCTGGAAGGTCTGGATTCAATTCTTGACAAGCAAGAGATTTTTCTCTTCTCCACAGCATCCAGACATTTGAGACTGGCTCTGGGGCCCACCCAGCCTCCTATCCAAAAAGTACCAAGGGCTCTTTCCTTGGGGTTAAAGTGGCTGGGTCATGAAGTTGCCCATTCACCTCCATCTAGTGCTGAAGTCAAGAATGATGGAACTAAAACACAACTCTCCCACACGACTTCATGGTGGGGTATTTAATTAATGAAGCTCAGGGCCAACTTTTCCTTTACCCTATACTTAAATGTTAGAAACATGTTCTGTAGCCACACAACTTAAAACATACCACTTCTTACATGCAAAACAATTCCTGTGAAGAGGACTGTTATTAATTTAGTATTTAAAGCAACATACGAGAAAAATAGGATAACCTTAATTGATTCATGTTGCTAATTCACTGTTGTCACACAATAATATAATTACTGAATGAACTGTTCAGTAGTTTGGAATCTACTTTTGAATTGAAGTCATGATATACAGCAAGAACAGTCCTACATCTATTCTCATAAGCCTTGTTTTGTTACTGATGACAAGAATGTTGAAGGACTTGAGGTTTTCACAGCACTGGTTATAAAGAGTAAGTCAAGGAAGAATCCAGCATGAAAGAGGCTGCAACCCTGGTTTCAGACTGGCTTCTTGCTTGGTCTACCCTTTAACCATGAAGACAGAGGCAGTATGGTCCTTTGAAACATTGGTTGACTTTCAACGGACTGTACAGCATCATATTCCAGAAGATCGAACCCTTTGATAAGAATGTTGCTAATGTCTTGAGTTTTAGGAATGGACACATTATAATAAAAGTTTCTAATATCAGTTGTCATACAACAGTAAAAGACAATCTACAACATTGCTGTTCTAATGACAACTCTGACCATGACTCATCAGTTCTAAAACAAATGCTGTTTCCTGTATGTGGTATGAAGAGAGAATTGCTTGACTCCTGCCTTGAAATGAAATTTGGTCAAAGTTCAGCAGAGTACCTCAGATTTTTATACCCAACTAAGCATTGCAATCTTACATGACAAATGCAAGTGATAACTGTCCAACAGAGACCTGATTTCTTTTTTCCAGTGCAAGGCAAATTATGAACAAAAAACTAATCATATTTAATACAAAAATATTGTTGTACTCATCTTGTCATATTTTATAAACTGCAAATCACTGTGCAGTGCGTTTACTACTGGATGACAATAATCACTTAAAAATAATTTGCATTTAATATGATTACATTGTTATTTATTGCTGTGCACTAAAATGTTATGTAATGATAAGTTATGTTTAATTGCCTTCAGAACGAATCAAATGAATAAAGGCTATCAGAATCTAGTGCATCATTAGGTATCACATATCAGTATGCATATTGTACTCAGTGGATTCATTAAATTGTTTGAAAAGGATACAGCCAAGACAATTCCATGTCACATATTCCACTAACAGTATGACATACTGAAGACTGAGTGAAAAGATTCTGCTTTGAATCTGAGTTGGATTTGCCCCAGTGACTGCCATTTTTAGGCTTCATGTTTGTCTTCCCCACTAAGTTGTATGAAACCGAGGGTGTGTGAACTATGATTAAGGGATGGCTGTGCCATAGCTGCTGGCTTCCTACTGCAGTGGCCTGAGTTTGAAACCAGGTCAGAGCACGTGGAATTTGTGGTGGACAAAGTGACACTGTGGCAGGTTTTCTCTGAGTACCTTGGTATCCCTTGCTAATTCTCATTCCACAGACTGCTCCACATTCATCATATATCATCTGGGGCTGGTAAAATAGGCCAATTAGTGGCTGATGTACCAAACGATATATATAAAAAAGATAATGGTCAAAGGATCTGATGTATTCTTATAATGTCTTTGAATGAATACTTACTTACTTATTTACGGAGCTCAGCCCTTCTTGAGGAGAAGCCAAATCTGCAGCTACTCAAGAATTTTCCAGCATTTTATGGAACTCTAAGGTTCATTACCATGTTCGCAAGAGCCCTCCACTGGTCCCTATCCTGAGCCAGATCAATCCAATCCACACCATCCCATCCTATTTCTCTAAGATCCATTTTAATATTGTCCACCCACCTATGCCTTGGTCTTCCCAGTGGTCTCTCTCCTTCTGGCTTTCTCACCAGTATCCTATATGCATTCGTCTTCTCTCTCATTCTTGCTATATGCCCTGCCCACCTCATTCTCTTTGACTTGATCATTCTAATTATACTTGGAGAAGATTACAAATTATGAAGCTCCTCATTATACTGTTTTCTCCAACCTCCTCTCACTTCATCTCTCTTCAACCCAAATATTCTGCTCTACACCCTGTCCTCAAACACTCTATGTGCCTCCCTTAATGTCAGAGACCAAGTTTCAAACCCATACAGAACCACAGGCAAAATTATAGTTTTGTATGTTCTAATTTTTATGTTTTTGGACAGCAGACGAGAAGACAAAAGGTTCTCGACTGAATGGTAGCAAGCATTACCCAAATTCAATCTCCTCTTAATTTCCTGCCGAATTAGTTTTTGGTTATCATTGTTCCCAAATATCTGAATTGTGCCACATTTTCAAAACATCTGTTTCCTGTCTTTATGTCATGATTTTGTCCTGCATTTTGGTCACAAGACAGCAACATATACTTAGTTTTCTCTGTGTTTATACTTCTAGACCAACATCCTTACTTGCATCAGTTAAAGTTTGTGTTTTTCTTTATGGTATCTACATTATCACCCAGTAGATTCACATCATCGGCACAGACCAACAGCTGCTGTGTCCCGTTTAATTTCAATCCCACCTGGTTTTCCTGGACTTTCCTAATGGTATATTCTAAAGCAAAGTTGAAAAGGAGTGGCAATAAAGCATCCTTGTCTTAGACCATTCTGGATAGGAAATTTATCAGACAAATGTTTACCTATATGGACTATACCTACTGTAAGTTTTGTTTAAACACATTTTAATCAACTTAACTAGTTTCATGGGTATCCAAAACTCTTATCAGAATATTGTACAATACTTCCCTTCTAACTAAGTCATAGGCTTTCTTGAAGTCTATGAATAGCTGATGTACTGTCCCATCGTACTCCCATTTTTTCTCCAATATCTGATGAATGCAAAAGATCTGATCTGTAGTTGTTCTGTTATGTTGAAACCCACACTGATGATCCCCAATAACTTCATCTATATATGGACTTAACCTTGAGAGAAGAATATTAGATAAAATTTTGTATGAAGTTGATAGCAGTGATATCCCCTGATAATTACTACAGTCAGTTTTATTACCCTTCTTGTGAACTGGTACAATAATAGAATAAGTGAACAAATTCAGTTCAGTTTCTAGACTACAATAGCTCATTTAATTTCTTTAGTCATTCAAATTATTTGACAGCTTGTAACAACCAGTAAAAGTCAGTGCTCTCCTTAAAGCCATCTGTGATAAAAACTTGAGTTGAATCTAAACTTTTGATCCATCAACCTGGTATGTCACTGAAGAAGATCCCCATGCAAGAACTAAAGTGAAAACATATTGTTTGGGCAATTGGGTTTCTGTAAGAGCTCTTCTCATGCAACTGGCAAACCCATCCCCCATACATGCCAGAGAAGGAGTTTATGGTATTTATTACTGATCTTTTCAATACCTATATACTGATTGTTTTCAAATTTAATGCAAAAATTTTTTATAATAATTTGTAAATTTGAACCTGCTCTTGAACTTGGTACATCTATGCTCTCATTTAAGAAATGGATGCATATTTCAGTCTTCATTATTCATCTGATTAGGTAAAGCAGTTTCGTTTACTACAGTAGTACTGTATAGCCAAACAAGGAACACATCTGACACATCAATATCATATGATATGAATATCAGCTACCCACAGATCTAAGAAAGATCTATACAAAGTTAATGCCCATGCAGCAAAATCAGTAAAAAATAAAAGCCATAACCATTATAAATACAAATCCATGATGCTTAAGAGGATTCTGAAACAAAAATCCTTCGCTTTCCTCAAATTAACTTCTTGAAGACTTCTTTAAATGGCATACTGTCCTCCTTGCACCAAAATTTAAATGACAGCAAATCCCAGCTCTTGCAGCATTATCTTACTTTTTACATTGAAATGCAGTGCTTTCTTTGATCAGTGTTTTTTTTTTT
>NW_019739023.1:0-271 GCF_002891405.2 Cryptotermes secundus
AATATCACGAAATAACTAAAATTTCATTAAAATAATTAAATAAATTTCGTCAAAATATTGTAAAAAATTTCAGAGCTTAATATGGAATCATTAAAAATTTGTTGAAATTCTCTATATTTACTTGAAATATTAACTATTTTTTGGTCAAAATTTCATAAATTACTTTGAAACCATTCAAATTCTTGTTTATATTCGTTAAATTTAGCATTATTTCTATCAAAAGTTACTTCAATTTCCCTAATAAAACAAGAAATCGTCAATAATTTAGAGA
>NW_019739023.1:303-600 GCF_002891405.2 Cryptotermes secundus
ATCTATCAAAAACTACTTCAATTTCCTAATATAACCTAGAAATCGTCAATAAGTTAGACAGTATTCAAATAGATGAGAAGAAATCTTTCACACATTCTGTGTAAATCCTTATATTCACGTGAAATCTTAAACGAATTTTCGGAAAAAATAATAAATTTGGTTCATTTCGCTAAAAAATTGTTTTATTTCGTTTAATTTACTTAGAATTACTGAAACATTTATTAAAATATATATGATAATATAGTATGTAAAATAAATTTTAAGGAATTCATTTTTAGAATGAAACATTTTATAATT
>NW_019739024.1:0-642 GCF_002891405.2 Cryptotermes secundus
TTTTGAAAGGACTGGTAGAAGACTTATAGGTCTATACGATGCAATTTCTCTGGGATTTTTCGCCGGTTTAGGAACCACGATGATCTGCGCTATTTTCCATTGAATGGGGAAGTGCTCCACTCTCAACACTGAATTGAAGATCATCGTGATTACGTGAAAACACTTCTCAGAGACTTCCTGTAGGACCTTCCCTGTAGTTATGTCATACCCAGGCGCTTTATTTGCGTTGATTTCTTTTTGTATGACTTGTCTGACTTCTTTAATTTTGAATTTTTTTATGGGTGGGGCCATCTGATGCGGTGCTGCAAGGACCCTATTGATCGCCTGCTGGTCTTCTAGGGTACTTTCGATGTCGTTGGGGAGAAATACATTTTGCAAATGCTTGGCAAATGCCATGGCCTTTTGTTCATTGCTTCTTGCCCACTTATCGTCAGAGGTTTTGACTGGCGGTATTGATTGTTGCGGTCTTTTAAGTCGCTTCGTTGCCTTCCATAGCGAATAATCTGTTGCCNCGGTGGCAGTTAAATCAGCCAGATACGTCTGTACGGAATCATCTTTTAGTTTCTGTAGCAAGTTCTTAAGATCTTTTGTAAGTTTATTGAGCTTTTGTTTGTCCGGCTGTGCTCGTGTTAACTGCCACCT
>NW_019739025.1:0-672 GCF_002891405.2 Cryptotermes secundus
GTTGTCTTCTGGGTTTAGGCACCGTGTATTCTTCGTTTTGGCTTTTTTTTTCTTTCTTCATATATGTGATTGATTTCATTTTATTAAATGGCTTTCTTTCCAAATATTTGACGTTGACTACATTATATTATGGAAATTTAAGTCAAATTTGATTGATGTTAAGTTAAATATAACGAATGTGAACCAGGTTTTGAACGCAGTCAAATTACTTTATAAAATTTTTAGAAAAAGTTATTTCCTATTTCAAGTTAATATATAGAATTTCAATAAATTTGTGAAAGATTTTACTCTAAATTCAGGAATTGTAACAGATTCTTTGATGATTGACATAATATTTAAGGAAATTAAAAGAAATTTTGAATGACTCGAAGTTAATTCAAGGAATTTTAATTGAATTTTGAACGAATTAAACGAAATCTATAGAATTTTAACCCAAAAATTCTTTAACATTTTCAAGTTAAAATAAAGAAATTCAACCAATATATATAAAATTTTTCACTTTAATTTCAGGAATTACTTTGAGTTTCTGATAAATACTATACTATTTAATGAATTTTAATAAAGTATTCATTCGTTCAATGTAATTTAAAGAATTATAAAAAAATTTTGTACGAACTCAACTTATTTCAAGAATATTATATTTCAGCATCCTGTTACACTCACACAATATAT
>NW_019739026.1:0-754 GCF_002891405.2 Cryptotermes secundus
TAGTAATGTAAAAATGTTCAAGTTGGTAATAGTGATCTATATTCAATTGTTTTTGTTTTGTATTATAATAAAAAGTTTCATCTCATCCAATATGGCTGTTAAGTGATATATAAGCATGACACAAAGAAAATCAACAGGTTATGGGCCCAGATTTGCTCAAAAAAAAAAAAAAGAGAGAAGACAAAAGAAAAATAATGAAAAAATGGCAACCACAGAGACAGAAGAGATAACACATCTGCCAAAACTGAAGGACGCTGACTCATTTCCATTGTGGGATTTTGAAATCAAGATTCTGCAGCGTGCAAACGAACTGATAAACATCGTTGATGGCAGCGACCTGTTAAGTGGCCAAGGAAGAGATGAAGAAAATATAAGCAAATGGAAGATATGAGATGCAAAGAGCCAATACTACATAGTGGGAACGATAGAGAAACATGTGAAGACCCACATTGTGACATTCACAACCGTGAAAGAAATGTACGACACCTTGAAGAAAATTTATCAGCGAGACACCTCTCAACAGAAGTGCCTTCTGCTACAAGACTTCTACAACTTCAAGTATGACAAAACTAAGGATATGATGATGAATATAAGTCATGTGCAGAACATTGCCTTCAAGCTTCATCAACTGAACCAAAACATTGATGAAAACATGATCATCACAAAAATAACGATGATTCTACCAGAAGACTACAAACAATTCAGCATTGCCTGGGACTCAACGGCGACCGTGGACAGAACCCTTGACAACCTG
>NW_019739027.1:0-465 GCF_002891405.2 Cryptotermes secundus
AAGGAAGCGAGTTGTCTGGCGACCACTTCCGTATGAGTGGAAATACTCGTAATACTCAACTAGTATGAATACTTTTTCCTCTGTCGAGAGACTCATTTCCAACAACAACCGAACAACACAACTTCTTTTTCACTACTGGGAACACACGCGCCTGGAGCTATTCCCCGTCGACAAACGCACATGCGCGTTCGAGATGCGAGTACTGCATATTTTGGCGTATACTGTACTATTAAGCTGCATGTAGTTCATGAGCGGAATGGTGCAGGCCGTTTCAAAATCCATTCTTCTCGATTCTGAAACCCCAAATATTTTTTTCTGTTCGCTCTGTTCTTGCAGATACAAATACACTGTATATATATTTTATACGGGTGTGAAACTTCGGTTCTCTCTTGACAGAGCATACACAGATTTAGTGTATCTGAAAACACGGTACCGCAAACCATCCACATTCACGAGATTACGCTA
>NW_019739028.1:0-1389 GCF_002891405.2 Cryptotermes secundus
TCCCAGTGGTCTCTTTCCTTCTGGCTTTCCCAATAATATCCTATATGCATTCCTTTACTCCCCCATTCGTGCTACATGCCTGCCCACCTCAACCTCCTTGATCATTCTAATTATACTTGGAGAAGAGTACAAGTTATGAAGCTCCTCATTATGCAGTTTTATCCAACCTCCTGTCACTTCATCTCTCTTCGGTCCAAATATTCTCCTCAGCTGTTCACACTTCACGTAATCCAATAAAGTTATCTGCCGAAAAATTGCATTAATATAATAATCAATATTAAATTAACAGACGAATGATATAAAAGCCATCAGTCCTAGATGCTTGCATATAATTAAGACAAGCTACAGTCCATATAATTAAAATCTTAATCAAGTAAATTAAGTACTGATGTGAATATAACACGATAAATATTCTGACGTACTCTTAGGTTACAAATACGAGTATAATATAATTTGTATTACATATATATTATATAAGGAGGCACGAGGTAGAGTAGTTACTTGAGGCACTATGCTAAAAGCCTGAATGTCGCGGGTTCGATTCTCGATGAACTCATTCGAATTTTTAATTGACCTAATCCTTCCAGCCGCACTATGGCTCTGGGTTCCACTCAGCATCCAACAGAAATGAGTACCAAGAATCTTCCTTGGGGGTAAAGCGCAGGCTGACAACCTCACCGCCATCTGTGAGCCGATTGTCTAGGAAATGTGGGAGCCTCGACGTTTCACAAAGTTATGGGTCTCTACGGCCTGTTACAGGGATAGTTTTACCCTCACATTTTCTTAGAGAAGTCCTGAAATGTGAGTTAACAAGTTACGGAGACATTAGAAGTTATTCAGATCTGCTGACGTGCGGGTATGGGCGACTTTCAGGCGCACTGGCGGAAATGGAAGGGCCGTCTGCCCGCGAAAATTCCACTGCTTTCCGGTGCACGTTATCAGAAACAGCGGCTAGTGAAAGTGCGCAGATAACACGTCCGCCTTTGGTATTAGAGGACATAGTTGTATTATTTTCGCCTTTAATATAAAATTATCTAGAAATTTCTTTCGACTGCAATTCTTAGTGTACTTTAAGTGGAAATATTTTTGATTTCTTATCGTAGCTCTTTTTGACTTCTATCTCTGCATATGATTAAAATGTTCGTAATTAAATTCATGTTACTGAGCTGTCATATTTAAGACAAAATTCGCTCAGAAACGTAGGAATTTTCAGTTTCTGCTGTAGCTGATTATTTGAAACCAATGCATTTTTATTTCACTCTCATTCGCCTCAATCTTTAATGCAACATAAGAATCTTCACAATGTCTCCCTTTAATTTAAAACAACATTAATATCATATCCGGGGCTTAGGTGGGTGGGCAATATTAAAATGGATCTTAGAGAGATAG
>NW_019739029.1:0-469 GCF_002891405.2 Cryptotermes secundus
AGACATTTGTTGTCTTCAAAACTTGTGACCCAAGTTCGATCCAAGATCAGGTGAGGTGGTATTTGTGGTGGACAGCGTGGTACTGGGGCAGATTTTCTCGTGTACTTCAGTCCAGCCTGCCTGTCTGTATTGTTATCAGCTGCTCGATATTCATAAATAATTCTATCTACGCTTTGTAGTCTTGATATTGACGTCACTAAGAAATCAGTTTAGAAAAGAAAGGCTCTGTTCCATGTAGTTGATATATGTACATAGTTTAGATCCCTGACATATCAAAAACGAATAAAAGAAAGATGCATGTACTTTGGAACTTCCTTCTTGAGTTATGAAAACTCACTACTTAACAGAATAAATTCCTATAAAATTACTGACTTTTGAGAAGACGTTTGTATGTTGGTATAGCTGCATAGTAGTGAAATAAATGAAACACAAATAACAACATATTTGTGTTAAAGATCTAAATTTTTAA
>NW_019739030.1:0-445 GCF_002891405.2 Cryptotermes secundus
CTGCTCAGTTATTTCTGACTGGAGAGTCTGTTTGTCGTGTTCAACAATCGCCAAAATGTTATCCAATTCTGTTCGCATAGATTGCATTGCGGCCTTCAATTCTTCCTTGTCGGCCTTCCTATTGGCCGCCGCCTTTTCCTGATTGGCGTCTAATTTGGATAGCAAATCTTCTTTGGCTGTCTTCCTATTTTCTTGCATGGCCTTTATCTCTTTCAGCATATCGTCTTTATCAGTTTTCCTGTCGGCGTATAATTTTGCCAGCATGATATTTGCTTTTTCTTGATTGGATTCTAATTTCGCTAGGAAAGTGGTCTCCATTCGCACTCGGTCGGCATCTGCTTTTACTTGGTTTGCCCTAATCTCTTTCAGCATTTCCTCCTTCTCCGCCTTCCTTTCTTCCTTCTCGATTTTTCTATCGGCATCTGCCTTCGCCAGCATTTCGATT
>NW_019739031.1:0-624 GCF_002891405.2 Cryptotermes secundus
GATAGGATGACCATGATTCGAAGGGGACCAGTGGTGTAGAATAGATGCCATGCAGAAGGAAGGGAGGAAGGAAGGATGTGGAATGGAAATTGAGGATTAAGAAGAAATTTGAAACACACATAGATGGAGAGACTTGGTTGCCAGCAAACTCACGTCAAATTGGAAATAGCAAGAAAAGAAGAATAATCAAGCAAATGTTCACTCAGTTTTAATTTTTCAGGTCAAATAAACAATTGACAGCAAAATTGTGGCGCCTCGTCCATGCCTGCCATGCTCGAGGCTTATTCAGCATTGTGTGTGCCACAGTTCAGGGGTGTGTAAACAGCAGAATGAATGCTGAAGAAAATGGATCTTTGAATGGAAATGGTAATGCAGTTTTGCTATTTAACTCATATTGTTAACCCATGGAAAACATCAGTCTGATGAAGCTTCTTTTGTACATAAGTGATTATAATGATGAATGTAAACTAATACTAGCTTCTTAATGTTCTCTACAATTTTGATTTGTTGTGCTTTGAATTTTTGTATTATGAATCTCTCCTGAAGGTTTCTGTGAGGTAAAGTAGCCAGGACATGGAGTTGACTAGTCATCTCCAGCTAGCACTGAGGTGAAGTATGCATGGA
>NW_019739032.1:0-17753 GCF_002891405.2 Cryptotermes secundus
CAAGTACCAAATCTCGTATCCATTTACATTTCGAATAAACTTAGAAAATTTCCGTAGATAACCTTTATTAAGGTATGTATAATTAAGGGGGTGGAGCCCTCTGAACGCCTCTGAATGTACACCAGCACAACGCGGATCAAACAAGCCATAACGTGATCTTGGTAATACATTCAGTGTCATTAGCATTCTAATACGTTAATTCAGCTATAAAATTAAAACTTACCTTCAGTATCTCTAGACTCTCTAGACGATACTGTTTCGGTTGGTGCGGATATAAATTGTATGGCTGTGGTTGGGTGTNGAGACAACTTGGTGACTGTTTCCAAATATATTCTTTTGATAACTTGGTCATTGTTCTCCTAGAAAGTGTATTCAATGAACGTTACCATGTTACCAAGCGTTACCAAGTTATCAACAATGTCTTTACTAGTTATTTCCAAGAAAAGCATGTAACAATGGTTACCAACGGCTACGTTGGGTAACCCTACTCCAGGTCCTCCAGGGCCTCCAGGTAGTGCTACTNAGGTACCCCTACTCCAGGTAGTGCTACTGGCGGCTACTGCAGACTTAATCCATGCGATTCCTGCTTTCTTCTGTTTCGGTCATTCGCTCATGGCATGAAGAGTAATCTGATTTGAGTGATGACTGCCTATCTTAATGATTTTTAAACTTATTTATTTGTTATATGTTTACGTGTGCATATAATGTCTTGAAACAGTGGAAGTGCAGTTTTACGGCCGAAACGTTGATGAATGGCAATGATCGAATAGACGGTCAGGTCAGGGGGCCGGGCAAGTGAACAGTTTTATTATGAAGAAAAGTTTAACCGATAAATTATTTGAATAATTCTTTACCAATATTTCAGGTCATTATAAGGATTTAAATGTTAGACAATCCTTGTAACGTGTAATGTCCAACGGACGTTATAAAGTGTACGGTCTTTTCGCTGTTATTTTCGAATGAAATTAGTTGGTTTCAGTGTACGAGGACAATCACGTATAAAAGGGATTGTTTGCACGTGCTGCTGTCTGCTAATTGGCAAGATCATGAAGTGTCTATTAACAGGAATGGGATCGAAGTGAATACTAAACACCGTAGTAATTTATACAGCTTTAAGAAACGGAACAGTTCACCAGTTACATAACATTACATTTTTTTTCATTTCGTGGATCCAATCATCTCCCCGTAGGGCTGGATATAAAACATGTTATATATTACATTTTCAATATGACTACACATCATTCGTCCTTTGTTCAATAAAATATATAATCAGCCTCTCGCAGATAGCTCAGGTTGTCAGGACAACACACATGGGTCGTGGTAAAACCACTGTCAGATTAATGCCTTGTCAGTTAATCAGTCTATCCTAACCTCAAATCGTTATGCTCTGTTAATTAATCGACAAGATTCATCAGCAAATGAACTGGGATTGCTGCATGACATACAGAGGGAAGATCAGCAAGCTGGGTGGGCCCAAGAGTTGGTCTGAATGCTGTGGAGAAGAGAAAACCCTTTCCCCTGTTGGGATTCGAACCCAGGCTGTCTAGCCTGTAATCCAGTGCTATACCAACTGATCTTTTGCAACTCCTTGATGAATCTACAATCAAAAGATTATTCAGGTATGTTGTTTTTAATATATGGATCCTGATTTTGGAGCAAGGATAGCCCAGTCACTATACTGATGGGCTGTTGGTTGGGTGGCCAGGATTTGACTCCTGACAGGGATAAGGTTTTTCTCTTCTCCATAATATCCAGACCAGCTCTGGGGCCCACCAACCTTCCTATCCAGAGGGTACCAGGGGCTGCTTCCCCAGGGTGTGGAATCAAGTGTTCACTCCCATCTGTTGCTGAGGTCAATATAGGTGGTGCTTGCTTATTAACAGAATCTTGATTTTAGTACTGGAAGAATGTTAGTGTGGCAGACTTGTAAAATAATGTATTTAATGTACCAGCATAAAGTCAAAGTCATGTTGCAACTGACGGTCAGTCAGTCTGTCTTGGGGCGCACGACCAGATGTTTTCTTCTTTGTGAAAGTTGCTGTCCTGTCCATTTGGGGTGCCTTCTCTGACGAGAGGTCAGTTCTGTCATTTGTCAGTCCATTGTCAGTATTGACATACATTTACAATTTAATTCTAGTCTTAATTCCTATTTCTGTGTACAATATGTACAAGGCCAGCATAAAGTAATTTTTAAAACTTCTCTAACACCCAAACAGGACCATTACAGTTAGTGAGATATTACAGCATTGAAGTAACATTGTAAATGTACAGAAACACACCCAGTCTCCTGTCATGTGGGGCACATCGTTTCCTGGCCTCTGCACAGCTGTATGTGCCCTTAGCAGTCAGATCAAAGTGACGTGAACTTTTGACTAGAGGTGTCCGTTTGCAACATGACAATTCTCGGCCCCATACTGCCCGTGCATCAGTTCAAGACTTGCACTTTGAGTGTCTTCCATGTCCGCCATACTCACCAGACCTAGCTCCAAGTGATTATGAGATGTTTGGGCCACTCAAAGAGGCGATGGGCAGAAAGAAGTTCTGTTCTGATAAAGAGGTATAGCAGGTGGTGCATGAGTGGTAAAGCAACGGTAAAAAAGCACAAAAGCAATCAGACATATCACTCAATGTGTGCAGTAGCAGCGTGTAACTGAGAAGAGATAGGAGTGCTGAAGATAGTCCTAGAGCACTTGTTTGTGTTAATTGTGTTATAACATGTTTGGCAGACCGTATATATTCATATATTCAGTATCTGACAAATACACTCTTTGCATTCGCTTTTACATATATTGACAAATCCACATGGGACAAGGGTTTACTTTGGGGAGGGGTTCAGGCTCTCAGTGGCAAGTAATATTTCACTATATTTACAATTGTGCCTATACTGAAACATACATCCCCCTGCAATAGAATATTCCAATGTATGAATTTCAAAATAATAATGTGTTTTTAGTATTGGCATCAGTAAGCATAATTTTGTTTACAGAAGAACACACACTATTGTGCATTACATACATGATCATGGCTGAAAATTATTATAATACATATGTAAATATATTAATTGTAGATCTGAACAGTCTTTATACACACCAAAAATAATTACAAATCAGATATAAATATCAGAAATTAATCACTGTAATATATGCCTGCAGTAAAATTCAAATAGTGATCTTCAACTTTAAAGCACTTAAGCTAACGAGGACTCTTGACATCACACTATGAGATGAGATGAGAGATGAAAGAGCTGCTTATTCACAAGAGCAATGGAAAGATAACATTTATATTTGTTTTACATGAACAAGGAGAGTACAGGAGACCAGAGTATAGAAAAGGGGGCTTCCCAAAGAGATTCTTTAATGCCAGTATTATTTCAAACTAAACTGAAAGAGTAATTGTGAATTAAATGTTTTGTTTCTTCTACTGATGTTCTTGAAGGCCCTGGTTGTTCATATACAATGTAATTGGGCCTCATTTATATAACCACTTTTCCTACTGAACACTTACTTTAAATTGTCTAACTATGACATGTTTCATATTCAGTGGAGATTGCACTTATGAATATCCTGAAATGCAGATGTATGTATGACAAGTCACAGTGTGTAGCAGCATTTTAACATGATTTAATAATAATGGGGGAGGTTAGCCTTGCCAGGTTGCACAGTGAGCACAGAGTCCTGTACAGTTTTGGAAATGTGGGATCTTGAGAACTGTAAGTAAATAACTGTGGGAAAATATGCAGCTCAAGCACTTCAAACACTTCTGTTTGGAATTCCAACATTTGTATCTCCTGCACGTTTTCATCTAACTTCTTCCATTGGAATTCACTGCTGTACTGTATATACTGCATCTCTTCCAGGGCTGAAATAAGTGTCTTTATCAGAATCAAAGAAACCAAAGCATCGACAACATTTATGCTTATTTGTGGGATTTTTATTTTGTCATATAAAGTGGATTGAAAAGCATCTGTTTGACATTTAGACTCAACCCTCAAATGGATAAGACTAACATAGAACTTTTAAGATGTGTACTCGTATATCACCAACTGCTACCTAAGAATTCACTTTATATTACTCATAGAAGCATTCATTCTGTCTACGTGGCTGTGCCATAGCTCAAGCGGTTAGTCGCTGGCTTCTCGCCGCGGCGGCCCAGGTTTGATCCTGGGTCTGGTCAAGTGGGATTTGTGGTGGACAAAGTGGCGCTGGGGCAGGTTTTCTCTGAGTACTTCAGTTTCCCCTGCCATTCTTCATTCCACCAATTGCTCACAATCACCCTCACCTATCATCTGGGGCTGCTACAATAGGCCAGAAGTGGCCATAGTACAAGGGACTTAGTCCCACCCCACTAGCAATAAAAAAAATCATTCCGTCTAGAACACCAGCATTTTTAGGAGCCCTCAGGTCACAATATTCATGAAGAAAATTATTAAAAAAAGTCTGACAGTATATCAGTCATATAAAGATTCCAGCACAAAAACAAGACAATGAAAATGCAGCAGAATTGATGATGCTCTGTGAATTGAACAAGGAACAGTGGATTGTGAAATCTGCAATATTTATAGTCAACTGTTTCTTCCAACCTCAAGGAGAAAAATCATTTCAGATATCTGCTGTAAAATTTGGAAATCTATTTTGTTCAAAGTTTAATAGTAACTGGTATGAAGGGAGAGATGTTAATATACACACACCAACACAAGCACAAAAAGGTAAGTGGGCATCCAGAACAACGGAATAACCTGCAATGTAAAGATTGTCAGGCGATGCCACATGCTTGGGCTATTCCTCATTACAGTAACATCCTCATGTAGTGTTCCTGCAGTTGGCAAATATTTCCTCTTTCCCTATCAAAACCCAATATAAACTGTATTATTTTTCCATATTATTGAATTGTGATTTAGTAAATAACCTACATTTCGAGTAAGAAATGTCTGACCTTTTAGAACTCGCATCTCAATTTATTGTCAAAATGATATTCAAGTTTCTACCAGAAATGATTAATGCATAAACATGATCTTCAATCAGTAAATATTACAAATTTTATTGTTGTTATTTCCTTGTTCATCATATTGAAGTGTACAGGCCTGTTGCTATGCAGCGGTTGAGGTATTGTTGGACTATAACAATGGAAACAGTGTTTTCTACATGGTTTGTGCCGAAATATTATAAGCATGGTCAGTTGAGTGTCAAAGTTAGAGTTTTCAGCAGTTCAGTTGAAAGTCAGCCTGTGAAGAGAAGGCTATGAGGCTGGTGTGAAATAGCAACCAGCCTGGGACCCAGATACTTGAGTTGTCAGTTGACAAAGAGTTCTGCACGGGTAGTTGTGACAAGAGGACCAGAGAGTGGGAAGCTGAAGAATCTTCCTTCATAGAAGCCATCAATAGGAAATGGCTAGTGGAGAGACTAATTGACTGAGGACACTAGTCTGTGCGTGACAGCAATCTGTAAAGAGTAGTTCCAAATGGTGTATACAAGTGGTCAATAAATCCATTCACCGATCCTAACCCCATCTATAGTCACATTCACGTGACAATATTGTAGCTGGGTTCTGTTTGAGTGAATTTATTTTGAAAACAACATGTTCATTTTGTCTTTTTATTATTTTTGGCTCCCTTCATTTCAGATATTCTCCTCAGTCCTCTGTTCTCAAAATAGTCTGTGTTCAGCCCTTAACCAAAGAAATGCCAGCTTTAATTCCTACATTGATAGCCGCCATTTTAAGTTTTTCTTCTTTCACAGGATTCTCCCCAGATTTTTTATCTGTATAGTTTGGACATAATGCTATATACGATTGTTTTTAAATAAAGGTTGACTTTTTTGCTCCTGGCATATGTAGGGCTAATGCTAAGCACTGAGTTCTGCACCCATAAAAAAACAGTTGAGTCCAGTCTTATGTTACGACTGATGGTCAGTCAGTCAGCCAGTTGCGGGTTTGCTGATGTGGAGCGCTCTGACAAGACAGTGGGTAGATTACAATTGCTGCTGGCCCTTGCTAGTGCAGTCATTCTCAGGTCTGAGTCCCATGGGACTCGTGACCATATTTTACTGTCTCAGATTCAAGACTTCCCTTTCTGTCGCCTCCTATGACTCGCAGGGCTATGGTGGAGGTCTTCGACCCTGCCTCCACATGGGATATACAAAACAATATGTAAAATTATAATATTGTATACTTTTTGTTATGTTTTAGATGGGAGGTGAGAAAACATGAGATTCTGAACAGAATTTCATAAATTTAATGTGGTTTTAATTTCTTTGTGAGTATAATTCCGATTCATTAGTGTTATTCCTATGTGGATCTAAAATTATCTGTTGCATACCTTTAAACCTCTCTCTGCTGTTTAAGTTCCATAATCCTATCATGGCACAGCCATCCTGTGGAGTACAGTGTTTGTAATTTTCTTCAGTTATTGAGCCATTATGGTTTTGAGTATTTGGTTGCATGAACGCAGATTCATGAATGTTGGAGCACTTACAATATTTATTTTCTAGATGTTCATATTTCTTCTGAAGGCCAGCCAGAAGCTCATCATTCTTTTCCTTAAACTTACATTCCATAAGTCTGGACACTTCAGACAGTAATGCTGCATACTCCATAAAAAGTTCAACCAAAGGCTCATATGCAAATTTTTTCCAACTGGCATCATTCTGTAACAAGATTGAAGAAAGTACAATGATAAATAATATCAATCCTTTGAACACATTAAGTTAAAACCATTATAAAATCCCTGATGCTCCAAAAATATCAGAATTAAGAATATTTACAGTGCAACACTTGTCCTATGACAATTGTTGGGCCTGTAATATGAAGGTATGTAAGAAAAAATTAAAGATAATTTTTGTGTAAGTTTTCATATGTTGTAATCGGAATAGAATAGAATATTTTTGTATATAATTGACCTGATTTTCAATGCACTTGGTCCAAAGGGCCACACTTCGTAAGCCCATGAGAATTTGAAATAAATTGAACTGAATTGAACTGAATGGTTCTTGCATAGCAATGAACCATGACTGATACCCACTTCATTTTATCCTTACTGAGGTACCTACTCAATATTAATGTTATCAAAGGGACTGTTTCCACATCCTAGGTTTTTTATCTGTATGGACATATGGAAAATAAAGGAAATGAATGAATGAATGAATGAATGCACGATACAGCTGATGGCACGAGAATGTGCAACATAACACTCATCCACCCTCTGGCTAATTCATTTATTGCCAATATTAAAGTGACATTATTCCATAAATTTCACAAGCTTCCTTGCACTTTGATCACAAATATCAGATTGTAGATCACTACTATTCTTGGTACATTCTGTCAGCAGAGCATCCATTCAAAATTTATATGAAAACCAACAAGGTGCAAATGGGGAAAGGTTGTGTCATTTTCAGTGCTGCCAGTACTGTCTTAGAGGTAAACTAAAATTGCCTTTACTTTTTGACTGTCACTCACAGGTGTGATGGGAATTTGTTTGAATATTTGTAAAAATACTGAAGCAAAGCTTTTTTGTTAACTGAGCTGCATAATACTTTATAATGCCAAAGTCAACTAAGATGTAGAGTTGCTGTAACAAAACAAAATTTTTATATATGCTTTTCATAAGTTTAAACTAGACTTCTAATGTAAGATTTGAGGTTTTCACGGCGGTGACTACGAAGAAAGCAGTCTTCTGGGATGTGGCACCGTGTAGATGTGGTGTTAACCGACGTTTCGGAGGAACGTATCGCCTCCATCTTCAGGGTAGAAGGAAAAATAAGAAATCCGCAAGCGAAGAGACCGTGAGAACCGGTACAAGCAGACACCAGTTGGCTAATACCACATCTCCACGGTGCAACATCCCAGAAGACTGCTTTCATCATAGACTTCTAATGTTCTGTCCCCCTTTTGTACTTAATTTTAAAAACTAGTATAAAGCAGGGAAATGAAACTGTATAGGTAATTAAATAACAAAGGAATCAAATTAGAAACAGCAATTTTAGTTACAAAACATAAGATAATATAGACATAAACAGAGAAGAGCAGACTAGAGTGAATCATACCTAAGTGCAGGATTAAATACTACAAGTTTCAGATGTTCAATGGGGGCACATGGTAGCACAATTGGTTGAGGCACTATGCTACAAGCCAGAAGGTTGCTGGTTTGATTCCTGATGTCACTGGATTTTTCAATTCACTTAATCCTTCCAGCCACACTGTGGCCCTGAGGTTGACTCAGGCTCTAACAGAAATGAGTACCATGAATCTTCCTAGGTGGGAGGCTGGCACATAAGGCTGACAACTTCACCACTATCTGGGAGCCTCAATGTCTCACAACTCTATGGGCCTGATTTTTTTTTCCAGAAGTTCAAAAGATAACATGTGAGGATATTAAAAACAACATAAAAGTGTCTGAATTGATAAATTACGATAATGGTGAATATAGCTTTGTTTACCATTCCCATACTGCACATGAGATACCTTGTTTAGAAACATCCCTTGACATCTAGACTGGAGAAAGATGGATAGCTGCAACTGCACATGGAAATACTAACAGAATCTGTCACTGGAAAGACTTAAGAAAAAGTAAACAGGAATTAGAAGTAGATCAAACTCTTTATTACTGTTCTAAATGGAAGAACTAATTGGAGGGAGGTCAGTGAACTTGTATAGGACTACAAGCCATCACATCCAAAAGACAGCGTTCTTCATAGCTACTACCATGAGAACCTCAAGTTCAAGATATTTTTGGTTTTGGGTATTAAATAAACACCTTTCAGGTATTTATTTGTTGTAACTCACCATGGTTGATAACTTATTTAAGAAACTTCTAGCAGCAACTTTCCCCTTGCCAGCATCAATTCCACACTTCTTCCCTCTTTGTCTTCTTTCAAAGAAACTGTGGTAAGTTTTCAGAGCTTTAATCAAGTCTGAAGGCACTCCCAGAACATCCACAGCTTCTGCCAATTTAACTGCTCTGTAATCACTCTTAGTAATGTGAGCTGTCTTGTCACTGTGCAACAGACAATAATTCAGTTTCACTGGAGGTGTTGTACTCTTTTTAATATCAGGCTTAACACTGACATTTGGATAAACAATTACTTGAGAGAGTAAATCTTCAAGATCTGAGATTCCCATTTTCTCTGAAAATGATGTGCTATTTGACAGCTTTGTATCTCTCTCCATATTCTTAACATACAATGCATTTGTATTCTTCGACCATGACATAGCTGTATTTTCATCTTTCACTGAACTTTCCTTGGGCTTTGAAAAGCAGCTTCTTACAATTTTGTGTCTGGTGGTACTAGAGTCTGTATGAATGGAGAAATCTTTTTGGTATGTTGTCTGTAATGACAGATTAGGTTTCAATCTTGGTTTTATGACTGATTTTTTATCACAATTTCCACTCAAAATTGGAATAGGTATAGATTGCCAACTTGTATTTGTCTGTGTTGCCCTTGGGGAGTGATTATCAGGAGAACTTCTCCTTACAACAGAATTATTAACCATTCTCTTCAAGGATCCATTACCAGTAGTCAGTGGTTTAACAGAACTGAATTTTGCACTTGGAGTTTTCTTTTGTACTTTGTCATTAAGTTTCTTAGATGTGAACCCAAGTTGGCAGATTTTCCCTGTATTAGGTTTTTTTGTCAGAAGCAAACCTTTTGCTTGAGGTTTTGAAGCACTCAGTGTTTCTCGCAGCTTCTGTGCTTGTTCTACAACTTGCTCAATGTCTTTCGCCACTTCAATGATTTTAGAATAATCATCTTCATCATCATCATTACATGTACAGTGAGGCAGTTCTCCAGGAACAGAAGTATCAGGAATGTGCCAGTTATTTAACAAATTCTGAGCTTCATCACAGCTTTCATGTAGCAATTTCATGGTTTTTGTTGTTGCATCCAGAATCTTTTCTAGTACAGCTACTAACCTGTCACAGAAAAAGAATATCTTCAGCATGAACATAACTGCTGAACAATGAAAGATAACTTCAGTAATTATAAAAATCTGTCTGTAACAGAATCTGGATTAATGGAATTTTTTTTAACTGAAAAGTACTGTCTAAATGTGACAACTGTACTATGACATATTCCATATCCTGATTACTAAAGAAGCTGTCATGAAGGCAGGAGTTTGAAGGGCATGGAAAAAGTTCAACATCCTTGCCCCATGGCTCTAGGTGCAGAACTGCCAGCTGTGCTTCTCTGTCAGTTGTCTGCATTTATAACCAACCCTGATGTGGCTGTGGATTTTATTCTTAGTTCTTCAGAAAGATGAGTATGGCCTTCTGTGCAGTTCAGAGACAGCCTGACTTTTTAGTGGTGTCCATTCTTCAAGGTCAAAGAATAAGCCAAGAAAGAAACCAGCAGAAGCAGGTGGTAAACTGTTCCCCTGAAATATCAGGCTGTCTTCAAACTACACAGTGTCAAAACCTGGAAGACCACATTCTTCACAAGTTCACCACGTGTTACAGTTTTGTCGTGCATTGATTTGTTGAATTCTGTGTGGTGATATCTGAAAAAAATCAACTGTTACCCCAGTGAAGCTGGTCAGATTGGAAAATTCTGACACCAGAAATCAGAATAAACAATTATTTGAAATGGGTCGAAGTTTCTTCAAAGATATATCTGAGCAACCTGAACAGTTTAGCAATATACATGTCCATAAAACATAAGAAATAACAGCAAAAGCATGTTGGACATATTACAGCACAGTGCAGAGAGACTGCAATGAAAATTTAACTTCATCAGATAATCAAATATTTATTTCTCCCAGGAAAGTATTTATAAGAAACATGATGTTACAGATATAAATATAATTGATAAAGATAGAGAGTGTATGAGCTTTATGACAAAAGGGAATATCCTATAGCGTCATAATTGAAAAGGATAATTTCCAGTATTTTTTTTGATAAAAAATGGTGAATTAGAATTATACCTTAACTCTAATAGATCGCGTGTACTGGAGGCATGTCAATTTGAAGAGGAAGGAGATTAAAAATAAGCCATACTGATTCCAATAAAATTAGATATGTTAAAGAAAACAAATTAATTTTTTGGTCTAAAGGCAAAGAGTTAAACTCAGATAATGGATCAGAAATGAATGCCAGACTATTCACAGGCCAATTTATAAATTACTTCATTAATTATCTATAAGAAACTGTGACAGCTATGAATGAATTCCACTCACAAATCTCTAAAAGCCTCATTACTGACTGGCTCTAAAGAATGTAGATAACAGTAGATCAAACTGAATCCAAAGCAGAGTTACTTCATTTTGTTTCACTCTTCAGGTAGCGTAGTTGGTTGAGGCACTATTCTACAAGCTGGAAGGTTGTGGATTCAAGTCCCAATGAGGTGGATTTTCTTTCAATTTACCTAATTCTTTCAGCTGCACTATGGCCCTGTAGACTACTCAGCCTCTAACAGAAATCAGTACCAGGAATCTTCCTGGGGGAGTAAAGGGTGGCTGGCGCATAAGGCTGACGACCTTATAACCATCTGTGAGCTGAATGTCTAGAGAAAATGTGGTAGCCTCGATGTCTCACAACCCCATGGGCCTTCACAGCCTATTACAGGGATAGCTTTACCCCCCTTTTTTTAATGTTGTATTTTAGCGTCCTGTTGCACTGATCTTCGTCCATGATATGTAAGCAGTGCCCGTCTTTTAGTGCACTCAATTTCACTTGTTACTTCACAACATGTTTCGGTACTACAGTGCCATCATCATGTGCTCCATTTACATCAATCTATTTCATTGCTTGCCATTATGTCATTGTAAAATTTAAAAAGTATTTAAAAATATTCGTCAATTATAATAAATATATACCTTCAACGTGCAGATGTATGTAGCAATAATGAATGGGATCACCAGGTAGCAAGTACCACCATATCATTGTCAGCATAAGCCTTAGAGTTAATATGGACTTACATGAAGACAGAAACTGCCAACTGAAATAACTTCATGTTGGCCAGTGGCAAAAGACTTATGACTGATGCTACTGACAGGATAGTGGCTGAAGACTGGGAAAAACTTGATATGCAGAGTGGTCACAAAAGGATTTTGTAAAGAAGTTTGGCAGGGACAGTATCACTGAGTCCACCTAAGACGCTTAAAGTACAGTGTCACTAACAGTGACAGCAGCAATCATGAAGAAGGGCCCGAGTGAGAACAAGACTTATTTAACACTATCCATATTAAATGTTTTCTGTTTCCTGGGATTTGATAATATGTGTTCTGGTAGACATTTTCCAACATTTCAAAAGGATGTGCTGACTCCATCTTCAAGGTATAGAAGGTGAGCATGGAAAAGGTGGTACACACAGAGGGAGAGAGATAGCTGTGTGAACCAACACAACCAATGAAAGTAGTGAAAGCTGTGGTCTACTCTGCATGAGAAGTAAAGTGTCTGAAAGGACCAACAAATAATATAAGGATGTCAAGCATAAGTAAATATTGTGTATGGCAGAATGGGGTGGAGAAGCAGGACTTTGCATGTGTTACTCTTCTACCCTGAAGATGGAGGCAGCATGTTCCTCTGAAACACTGGAACCTATCTACTAAACTACACAGCATCATATCTGAGAAGACTGTAATTTTTGCACTCAATGCTATGAGAACTTTAAATGTCTCATGTATCTATATGCTTCATTTCCTGAATGTAAAGTGGTCCATAATTGTACCCGAACAGGGTGATGTCAAGTTCTTCCAAAGCCTGTCTAGTGAACTACATCACATCACAGGAGATCATCTTTTAATAATCACTCCCATGTGAACCACAAATTGTCTGCTATATGTAAGAAAGTATTTTCAAGCAATATTTCTTACAGGTCATCAAATAAGGCTGTTGTCTGGCAAGGCTGAAATAAGGTAATAAACTAATGGATCCTAAAGGATTCTAATAACGGTATATAACATTTGAGATTACCAAGTTTTTTTTATTGTGACTAGCTCTTTCTAAGAGGCCCAACTGAGTAGGTTTATCTTCCCCTACCCACCTGAAGATGGAGACAGATCCAGTCTCCGAAACTTTGTGGTCTTTTGTCTTTTACATACCAGACGATGGATGAAGTCCAAAACAAGCCAAAAGAAGTATATATATATATATATTTCAAGAATAAGTAACTTATAGATTTTAATATTAGTACATGTTATAGGAATGTCTACTGCCCTCTTCTCTATTTTTTTCTTACAGGAACAAGACGATACCAGGATATTTGTGCCGGGATAGAAGGATTGGGTCTTGAGATGTACAGCAGTGTCATGTGTTAAACGATTATATAATTATTATTCTTATTTCAATTCAATTCAATTTTATTTCATCCATGAATCATTATACATGATATGGGACAAGTCAAAGATTAATATTAATACTAATACTAAATAGTAATAAGAATATAATAATACAGAAATAGTATTTATTGTATTATAAAGTATTTGACTTGTCCTATATCATGTATAATGATCCATGGATATGAAGTAAATAAATTAATAGAAATGTAGATTTAAAACATTCTGGATGACATATCAGAACCCTGCTTTTAGGTTATTTCTGATGAAAGTAGTATTTATCATTTTACCTGAATAATTCAATTTTATTTCTATTGCTGTTCTCCATAATAGCATAGTTATTTCTTAGTCTCCTCTAATAAATTTTCGGTTACCGTTAGCAAAAAGTCTACTGGAACATCCCTTACTCTCTTTAACTACTTACTACAACTAAAACTTTGTGCCTTAACGATACCTAACATACATAACTTAATCACATGTACGTATGCAAGTTTCCCGCCAAATGTGACCAGAAATCCGCGGTAATTCCTGTCGATCCCTGTTGCCTGGAAGTTGAGTTACTCAACGCGAGACGCGTTGCCGTTTCCTCAATTTGCGCTGCTCCATTCAGAAACACGTGTTCAACTCAGGTTGATGACTATTCTTGGAAATCGCGGTTGCTAGTTTCCTTGGTGAGCCCTCGCCCACACACCGCTCTTCGTCATCTATGATGATCTATGATCACTGCTAGCCAATCACGGAAAATGCAGTCATCACGTTCACCTCAATACATATTATCGTTCTCAAATTTCCCATCCTTGTCAAAATTCCCTTCAGTTCAAGTTGAGGCCCTATCTAATCGTCCATATTTATTTTCCATTACATGTGATGTCCTTATGGTAGTGTTTAATTTGTGGGATTTCCTTTGGAAATTGTTATCAGTGTAATAATTACGTGTTCGCCTAAGCTGCGTGACACAGGCACGAAGTCTGTAACACTGACGTTATATTGTGACCTGACAACTGCGAACACTGCGAGGTCTAAAAACTTTAAAAGAAGGGTATTATTTATGTCCACGCATATGTTGGTTTTGTCGGCTGGCGTCACTAAGTTGAATTGTACAAGAGAAAGCAATGATCGGCAATGATTGCAACGATGTTGGTGTTTCTTAAGCTTCATAATATAAGATGTACGATATCACCGGCTTAATTCTCAACCGATTTCGTGTGACAAGGAAGTTGAGTGTAAATGAAAGTTAATGCATGAGGTGAGTTTTTATGGATGTATATTCTTATAATAATAATATATAATTGAACTCCATCTTTTCCTTACTTTTTAAACATGTCCCATTTTCCTTCGCTTTCAGAAGATGGTCAGAGTTCATTCATCTCATTTTTTTTTACATAATTGTTATATAGAATCTGCAGTAAATGTATATGTTCAATAAGTACTGGCTCGTGAATGACTTGTGCCCAGTGGCGTAACTCATACTCTTTTTTTTTTTTTTTTTTTTTTGCTTTTGTTTCGGTTCTTTTTTTGGGGGTTTTTCTAATCCNTTCTTGTATTGGGGTTTTACTCAAGCCTGTCTGGTAGAGTTAGGACAGTGTATCTTGATTCTTTGTGTAGTTTCGCTGTTGTATACAAGGTTCAACACTAGTGCATTAGTGTGATTTTGTGCTTTTCATAATTAAGTGATATTCCATTTTATTTTTCTGAGCACTTTGTTCATTTGTAGAACTTGTGGTTGTTTATGTACCATGGTTCGTTCAGAATGGATCGGAAAGTCTTGGATTGAAAGTGTTGGAGGATTTCGATATTGGAATTGGAGGCTGTCAACCATGGCCAAATTGCATAGGTCCATATGGGTTTGAGTGCAGCTTTATATAGGAAGAGTTTGCATCCTCTTGATAGTGTTCATCATCTTTCAAGTAGCCAGTGTATTTGTTTTGCTTTTTAGTTAATCTGTTTTCTATAGGTTTTGATATGTTTTTCCCATATCAGTGTTTATTGAGATGCATGTCCAGGTATTCCACTTCACTTTTCTGGGGTTAGATCAACATTGCCCATTATCAGGCAGGTTTGGTTGCATAGGGTGAATGTAATATGCATGGATTTGGTTTGATTTATTTTAATTCACCATCTTTTCACCCATTTTTTTATTTTATTGATGGTGGCATGGAGCTTCATTGAGGCTGTCCCTGGATCTTCATGTGCTGCTAACATTGCTGTATCATCGGCGCAGGTAGCAGTTGTTATGTTGTCTGATGTCTGGAGGTCACTTGTATAGATAGCATATAGGACCACTCCTAAGACGCTTCCTTCCAGTAAGCCTGCTTCAGTTTTCCTTAAGGTTATGATTATGTCTTTGAATTTTACTTGAAAGAGACTATCCATTATATATGTTTCTAATATTCAGTAATATGCATGGGGAAGAATTTTCCTGATTTTGAATGAGATGCCCGGGTGCCATAATTCATCAGATGCTTGTGTGATGTATAGGAATGTTGCAGAACAGTACTGTTTTTTCCCCCCAAAATCCTATTATTATTTCTGTAATTGTGTGGCATTTCATTATAATTGACTTGAAGTAGTCAGCATGAAAGACTGAGGAGCAGAATAAATATTATGAATCACTGTGTATTTTGTAATAAAGTTTATTATATATTTCTTGGGTAGGAAGATTAAGTTAATAGTATTTACATGTTTTATTCAACTGTTTTTAATGCTGAAAATGTTAATTTACTAGGGTACAGATGGAATGGAACTGTTAGTAACAGATTTTGTTACACAAGTGACAGAATTTGTAACATAAGTAACAAAATCTGTAACAATTTGCATTTATTCATACATTTCTAAGCAACGACAATTTAACACGATACCATGTCAGTGAATCAACACAGAACAGTAGAGGAAACAGAAAAACCATGGAAATAATGCTTTCTGTGTGGTTAGTGCTGGAACCTTATAAATATGAATGAAATATGGCAATAAATGCAAGATCTGTGTGGAAGCAGGGTCGAATACCTCCACCCTGCCTCCTGGAAATATAAATACAATCATCAGTAAAATGTGATACACTTAAATGCCAATTAAATGTTTCTTTTCAGGACCTGGGCAAGTACATCCATGTAGATACACTGCAATGAACAGGGCAGCTATGTCACGAGGATTGTTGTAAGCCACTTTCTTATGCAACTACCAATCAGTCATGTCTGATGAACACCTTTTAACACTGAAAAAGATTCAATGCTCTCTTGCTGCAAGAGTGCCAAAGATTACACTGCAGAGAGTTGAGGAAGTATATCCTGTTCTGAAGGAAAGCTTGGTGAGTGTTGTGTGCATTTGTGAATCAGAAAATATTTTCTGATGGTTTTGTTTTTAATTTTTGTTTTCTGTTTCCTCATTTTGTTAAGAATGGCTTGTACACATTACAAGGGAAAAGTGTTAACGTATTATGAATTTCATTTAATGTGACTATGTGCAGCGTAGTGGGATTGGAATACTTTCCAATTCTGTTTTGTACAGAATAGCTATAACTGAAGTTTAGGATGTATACACAGAGAAAATTAAGTGCTATGTCAGTATTGTAAATCAGTGTTATGTACGTGGTGTGCATTTGATTTTGTTAGGATCTGTTAAAGGTGAAAGTAGAACTATCCCTGTAAGAGGCCTTGGAGGCCCATAGGGTTGTGGGACACTGAGGCTTCCACATTTTCTAGATGCTCTGCTCACAGATGGTGGTGAGGTTGTCAGCCCCCCATTCCAGCAGCCCTTTGCCTGCAGAAAATTCATGGTACTCATTTCTGTTAGAGACTGTGCCGACCCCAGGGCCATACTGTGGCTGGAAGGATTAGGTCAATTGAAATTTCCAGTGACCTCATCAGGAATCGATCCTAAAACTGGTTTGTAGCTAGTGCCTCAACCAAGTATGCTGCTGCGTGCCTCCAACATAATCCTGCATGTCTGATATGTATGTCTACCAGAAATTACCTGAATTAGTATAGTGAGAGTGTGGTACAGTGAGTAGGGCTTATAACAGTGACTTCATTATAGTGACAAAAACCGTTGGAAGTTTGGATTCTTTAACGTCATATACACATAAAACCATAGCATAAAATAAGGGTTTATTCCCTCAGGTCATTCATTATGTTTCCTAATTTGCAGCAATTGCTTGTCTGAAAATTTAGCACCCACTATATTTATAGTTTTGCTTACAGAATTACTTGTAACTAGCAACCAGTGAAGGTTTCTCTCTGACCTACCCTTTTACAGGAGGATGTTTATATTCCAGAAAGTAACTGGGAAGATTGTCTCCTGCAGATTTTAAAAACAGAGAAATGTTCATTACCTATTGTCTGCTGCTCTGTGCAGTTTCTTCTTCCCCTCATCTTCCCCAGGCCTAAGTGGGATGATGTCACAGAACACAAACTATGCAGGCACACGTTTAGGGTTTTGTCATGGCAGATATCTTCTGTATTCTGTTTGCCACCAACAGCATAATTTTTAAAACC
>NW_019739033.1:0-1849 GCF_002891405.2 Cryptotermes secundus
ATAGCAAGCTAACTAAGGTAAGCTAGCAAGATAGCAACGTAAAGAAAGCAAGATAGCCTAGCAAATCTAGCAAAATAGCAACGTAAATTTGGCAAGCTAGAAACGCAAACCTGGTAAGCTAGCAACGCAAAGCTGGCAAGCTAGCAATGCAAAGCTTGCAAGCTAGCAATGCAAAGCTTGCAAGCTAGCAACGCAAATCTAGCAATTTAGCAACGCAATGTGAGCAAGCTAGAAACGCGAATCTAGCAAGGTAGCAACGCAAAGATGGCAAGCTAGCAACTCATAACTAGAAAGCTACCAAGCAAGCAACGCAAATCTACCAAGCTAGGAAGGCAATACTAGCAAGCTAGCAACGCAATGCTAGCAAGATGCAAGGCAAAGCTGGATAGTTAGCAACGCAAATCTAGCAATCAAGAAAGCTAGCAACTCAAAGCTAGCAAGCTATCAACGGCAAGCTAGCAAGGTAGCAACATAAAGCTAGCAAGATAGCAAGCTAACAAAGGAAAGCTAGCAAGTTAGCAACGTAAAGATAGCAAGATAGCATAGCAAATCTAGCAAGATAGCAACGTAAAGCTGGCAAGCTAGAAACGCAAACCTGGTAAGCTAGCAACGCAAAGCTGGCAAGCTAGCAATGCAAAGCTTGCAAGCTAGCAACGCAAATCTAGCAATCTAGCAATGCAAATCTAGCAAGCTAGCAAGCTAGAAACGCAAAGCTAGCATGCTAGAAACTCAAAGTTAGCAAGCTAACAACGCAAATCTAGCAAGGTAGCAATGCAAAGCTAGCAAGCTAGCTACTCAAATCTATCAAGCTAGCAAGATAGCAACGCAAAGCTATGAAGTTAGCAATGCAAAGCTAGACATCTATCAACGAAAACTAGCAAGCTGGCAACGCACAGCATGCAAGCTAGCAACGCACTCCTGGCAAGATAGCATCGCAAAGCGGCAAGCTAGCAACGCAAAGCTAGCATGCTAGCAAATCAAAGTTCGCAATCTAGACACGCAAAGTTAGCAAGCTAGCAACGAATAGCTAGCAAGCTAGCAACGCATCGCTAGCAAGCTAGCAACAAAAAGCTAGGAAGATAGCAAAGCAAAGCTAGCAAGTTAGCAACGCCAAGCTAGCAAGTTAAGAAGGCAAATAGAGCTAGCTACCAACGAAAAGCTAGCAAGCAAGAACGCAATGCTAGCAAGCTAGCAACGCAAGGCTACCAGCTAGCAACTCAAAACTAGCAAGCTAGCAACGCAAAACTAACAAGCTAGCAACGGAAAAAACCAACAAAGCTAAGAACACCAAGCTAGAAAGCTAGCAACGCGAAAGTAGCAAGAAAGAAACGAAAAGCTACCAAGCTAGCAACATAAAAGTAACAAGGTAACAAAGCATTTCTAGCAAAGTAGCAAGCTAGTAACGCAACACTAGTTAACTATAAACGCAAAGCTAGCAAACTAGCAACGCCAAGCTAGCAAGGTAGCAACGCAAACCTACCAAGCTGGCAAAGCAAAGCTAGCAAGCTAGAAACGCAAGTCTACAAAACAAGAAACGCAAAGCTAGCAAGCTAGCAACGCAAAGCTAGCAAGAAAGAACGCAAACAAGCAAGCAAGAAAAGCAAAAGTAGCAAGTTAGCAACGCAAAGCTAGCCATCTATCAACGGAAAGCTAGCAAAGAAACGACGCAAAGCTAGCAAGCTAGCCACGCAAACCTAGCAAGCTTGCAACTCAAAGCTATAAAGCTAGCAATGCAAAGCTAGCAAGGTAGCAATGCAAAGCTAGCAAGCTAGCTACACAAATCTATAAACCTAGCAAGCAGGCAACGAAATGCTAGCAAACTAGGAACAAAAAGCTAGGAAGTTAGCAA
>NW_019739033.1:2130-2441 GCF_002891405.2 Cryptotermes secundus
GCAAAACTTGCAAGCTAGCATCGCAAAGCTAGCAAGCTAGCAACACAAAACTAGCAAGCTAGCAACGAAAAGCTAACAAGGTAGCAAAGTATATCTAGCAAGCTAGCAACGGAAAGCTAGCAAGCTAGCAAAGCAAAGCTCGCAAGCTAGCAACGCAAAGATAGCAAGCTAGCAACGCAAAATCAAATAAGTTAGAACGCAAACTAGCATGGTAGCAACACAAGTCTAGCAATATAGCAACGCAATGTTAGCAAGCAAGAAACGCGAATCTAGCAAGGAAGCAACGCAAAGCTAGCAAATTGATACGCTAA
>NW_019739034.1:0-1363 GCF_002891405.2 Cryptotermes secundus
TCCTTTATACACTAGAGCGACCAAATACATTTCTCTGCTCTCCGATTGTCTTACGGTAGATGTAGCATGTCGTCACATATGAAAGCTATGACTACACTTTATATTCTACTACTTGATGCGACATAACCGTACGGACGTAGCACGACCGATGACGCTGCTTGTGTTCCTAGACATATAGTGACAGCTCAGCTACCATTGCTTAGCAGCGGCGAGTAAACAGTCGTTGCTATGTAGGGTCTACAACAATATGTGACCATGGGAGGGACCACAGTGAATCTAGTGATAGCCAATCGCAAGCTAGAAACCATTCGCTGCCTAGCAACGGCTGAGTAAACAGGCGGTGCTAGGCAAAGCCTGCAACAATACGGAGAGTGACGTGTTTTCTGTAGGTCCGACTCTATGTTACATAAGTAGATTCAGTGAGTGGAAATTTTTAGTTGTAGTTGAGAGTTGTGTTACAATACAACCTTCAAGGTGTCACAGATTTCACTAAATCAAGTTCGTCTGTGTATACGGTGAAAATTAACAAATATTATAGAACAGTTCAACAAGTGGCTGTCTTATCATATAACTACATACCACAGTAATATTATAAAGCGACATACAAGGCCTCTTATATTCAGCAAGTAAGTGAAGTGAGATATACTGCATGATATATAAGCATTTCATGTAAAAATAATCTACATAACTGGCTCCTGTTCAGTCCCGCCTGGGGATTCGCGGTAGGTACCAGTCTAGTGAATTGCAGCGCCTATAGAACAAGGTTATCAGCAGCATTGGCAATTTTCCAAGGCGTAAACCGGTTCGCGATTTACACATGGCTTTCAAAATTCCGTACGTATACGATTATATAATCATGCAGACAACAAGCGTAAGTGATAAGAAATCATGACAACGAAAATGTTCGCAATATTGGACAAGGCGAAGCTCGACATACAAGGTATAAAAGGCTTAAACTTGGCGGCGGTCAAGCATACGTCCGTTCTAGTGACTAGACTGCCGTTGTAGCGGAAGCTACTAGAAATAGGGCATAATCTCCTGTACTGAGGCTGGACTGACAGAGGCCCTGTATATATTTAATACATTTATTATCATGTTTAACATGTAAAGTGCAAATATTCTTCACATTATGACAAATGGTTTTACTACTACAGACAATGACCCTCACAAAAGACAGACCTGTCCTCTCGTCAGAGAGGGCGCCTCACAATAACAAGATCTTAACTGTAAAACAGTAATAAATATCTGGTCATGAACCCCAGATACGTTCGACACCAAGAATTACTGACTAACTGACTGACTGACTTACTGACTGACGGACTGACTGACTGACTGAACATCAATCGCAATGTGACTTTGGCTT
>NW_019739035.1:0-854 GCF_002891405.2 Cryptotermes secundus
TGATTTGATGGAAATGCAGAAATGGCTATGATACGATGCTGCTTGAACGACTTGGAGCACTATGAGCGCGAAGGAGAGGATTTCTTACGCCATATCATTACGCTAGATGAGACATGGGCCAAATCATACGAGCCACAAATGAAATGCCAATCGAACGAATGGCATCTTTATGGGTCACCACGAAAATCAGAAGTTCGTCAGAACCCCAGCAATGTGAAAGTTATAGTGATTCTTGTGTATGACTGTGATGGTGTTATCCTAATGGGTACCGTTTCCCGACAGCAGACAGTCAGAGTGCAGTATTACCGTTCATTTTTGGAAGACAACCTGTGACCAGCTTTGAGAAAGAAGCGGCAACGCTTTCTGCAGAACCCACCCATCATTTTGGAGGACAATGCTCAGTGGCATGCAGCTCAAGCTGTGGCTGATTTGTTCGGTCAATGGGGCTGGGAAGTGCTGTACCATCCACCATACTCCCCGGACTTAAGCCCTTGTGACTTCGACTTGATTCCTAAGATGAAGGAACTACTTCGTGTAATTTGCTTCAGAACTGTTCCAGAGATTCTTCAGGCAGTAGACCGCTCTATTCGAACTATGAACACAGCAGGCACTGCTAAAGGTATCCTACAACTTCCACATCGCTGGCAACGGGTTGTACACAATGCTGGTGACTACAATGAAGGACAGTAAAACTTCAAAACATGCATCTATTTTGTATCAGTTGTAAATAAATAGTTGCCACTATTAAAGTTTCAACCCTCGTATTNTTTGGTGTACATCCATTTCTGACAAAGATGTGACAGTTTTTGCAGAACTACACAAATTCAGAGAACGTTTTAGTGTGTCCATATGGT
>NW_019739036.1:0-6498 GCF_002891405.2 Cryptotermes secundus
CTTCAGTGTTTGATCATGCTTTACTGCCATTTTTTGTAATAAGAAACCCTGCAGTAGACTTACTCCCCTCATCCAGTGAATAGGGCCATGTGCCCGAAAGACTTCGGCCTACTTGGAACCATTCAGATTGCCTTATCCTCAAAAGGGAGTGACTGATAGTTCAGTATTGATAGTCTTAAAATAGGTTGCGGTGTGGTGGAAACAGAGTTTTAAAGGAAGAAAATGGTTTGTGTTTCACATATTCTTTGGGTGTTTGGGACAGATTGTACCATCAACACTGAAACGACAACCAAGAGCAGAAGCAGTTCGGCCTCGACCAACTTTACCAAGATCAGAAGGCTCAAGGCCAGCAGAAGACAGGGCTGCCTACAGGCGTGCTCCTGGCACTGGATCAGCTGGCCCCGATAAGAAGGCTGATGTTGGAGCAGGCACTGGTGATGTGGAATTCGTAAGTTCTTGGAGTAATTAAGTCATCACTGACATTTCATTTCTAAATTTTGGCTTTATTGTGCCATTATTGAAAGTTTAAAACTTCTCTCTACTGTTGCAATCTGTGCATTGCCAGTACATAATAATTAATGAAGTTTCAAGTATGAATTTTTGGCTTCATTATGCAGTTACTGAATGAGGCTATTCTTGCTATGATATCTACTGCATTGCCAGTAAAATTTTAGATGTATTGGAGCTGGTGTCCTTTGTAAAACTCAGAACATTTGGTGGAGGTTTATTTGCAGTTTGGTTTTTGTTTCAGCGTGGTGGATTTGGACGTGGAAGAGGAGTCCCACAGTAGATCAGATTCCCTGTAAAATGTATACTTTTATAAATTAAACACAAACATATTGACTGGAGAAATGTTAATTTTGCAATTATTAGTTCCTGTACAAATTTCTATATAGCACAGGCTTGTATGTTATTTATGAGATAATCCTGGTACCCATTGGATAGGAGGTTAAGTGGACCACAGAGCAGGTCTGGACAACTTGGAGAAGAGAAAATTGTAGATTCTACAGGGACTTGAATTCCGACACCTCAGTCATCCAACGTGTAGCCAGTCACTATCCCAGCTCCCATCCAGATTAGTATCAGTACTATATCGTATGAGCTACTATCAGTTTCCAGCATTGTTAAGCAAACCACAAACACCTGATAATCGGAGGAAATGTGATCTTCAGATCAGATACACAATTGAAAAGACTGCTAATTTCAAAGGGATCTGGCAGTGTATTACACTTATTGCTAGCCTCCTGGACTTAATCCTGACCTGACCGAAGAATAGATGAATGGTACATTTCAATCAATTTCTCCATGTAGCTTTGATACAATCATTGTTACAGCAGAGGAAAATTTGTCGTCTGTTAGCAACTTAATGAGTATGTTGCACTTGTATCTGATATTTTGGTAGTACTACATTATTTGTCAAATGGCAAATCATGAACAGTATCAGTTAACAAACCATGGCAAAGTATAATTAGAATGATCAAGTCAAGGATGAGATGGGCATGGCATGTAACATGAATAGGGGAGAAGAGGAATGCATGTGGGATATTGGTGGGAAAGCCTGAAGGAAAGAGACCACTGGGAAGATTAAGGCATAGGTGGGTGGACAACATTAAAATGGATTTTAGAGAGAGGATGGTATGGGTTAGATTTATGAATATTTTGAAACGCAAATGTGTATGTATGTAGATTGATCTGACTCAGAAAAGGGACCAGTGGAGGGCTCATGTGAACACGGTAATGAACCTTCGGGTTCCATAAAATGCTTAGAAATTCTTGAGTAGCTGCCATGCCCGTGGCTATTCAGCTAATATGAAATATTGCTTGACAAACAGTTATAAGGTCAGTGGTATAGTGAAACCAGGAGCATATTCCAATAAATTAACTACATCAGCACAGGATGATATAGAACACTTAACGAACAAGGATGCAATTATCTTTTGGGGAGGTACTAATGATGTTGGCAAAAATAATTCACAAGATGGATTAAGACACATAGTAGAATTTGTGAAAACCAATTGCCATACGAACATTGTGCTGGTGACTGTTCCCCATCGATACGACCTAAGTGATTGGTCGTGTGTGAATAATGAAGTAAAAAGCTTTAACAGAAAATTATTGAAACTTATGAAGCCCTTCCAGCATGTAAGGGTTATAACAGTAGATCTCAAAAGGGAGTATTTTACTAGACATGGACTGCACATGAACAAAGTGGGAAAAGAAATAACATCGTTAAAGATAGCTAAGGCTGTTAGTACAATGCTTCATAAACAAACAAGAGAATCAATCAGACTGCACTGGAAAACAGAAGGCGAGGACAGGACAAGTCATACTACAAGTGGAGATGACATAATTCTGCAAGAGGATCCAAAAGTTGCTGCAACAGAATATGGGGAAGGAATATCTCATGCTACCGACCAAGGGGCCCTGATGGAAGAACGAGATGGTACAGCGATCATTACTGCTCACGGGGAGGCTACAGATGTCCAAGGAAACGAAGCAGTGAAAAATTCAGCAGACTCACTCTCTAACGGCGGGGAGCGTCAGGAAGTTCGTACGTCAACCAGAACGAGGAAGCCCCCACTAAAGCTAAGTAAAGATTTTTTATAGATAAGCATAGCGCTGGTATACTTAGGAATAACAAAAATAATAAATACAATACTAATATTCAAATATTTCATCAAAACGTGCAAAGTCTAAAAAACAAAAAACTAAATATCGATGTGTTACTAACTGATAAAACACTAGAGTTAGATATACTATGCATCACTGAACATTGGTTAGATGAAAAGGAAATAGATTATTATAATTTTGTAAACTACTCCCTGGTTTCAAAATTTTGCAGGAAAAATAAACGACATGGAGGCTCATGCATCTATGTCAAAGAAAATCTAGAAGCAAAACCTTGTAAATTGTTTGAACACTATACACGAGAAGAACATTTTGAGACTAGTATAATTGAACTCACTCAATCCAATACAGTTATTATGTGTGTATACAGAACTCCTAACAGTAACATCAATATATTTATTGAAACTATGGATATAATAATAAATGAGTTACTAAATAAAGATAAGAAAATTATTATGGTAGGTGACTTCAATATAGATTTCTTAGGAAACAGGGTAAACTTACAACTACAGACAATGATAAATTCATACGGCTTGGAAGCAATAGTGGATGTTCCAACGAGAATCAGTTCCAGAAGTCAAACGGCCATAGATCAAATAATATTAAACAAGGGTTTATGGGAATATAAATTTGAGGTTATTGAAACAGGATTTTCTGACCATAGCGCGCAGATATTACAAGTACAGATGCAGCAAGAGAATAAGAATCAAAAAAGGCAAGCCAGAGCAGAGAGAGAATATAGAATGGTCAGAACTTATAGTGAAGAAAATGTTCAATATCTAAATTATCTACTAGACAAAGAGACTTGGGAGCTTGTTTTTAAACAAAAATCAGCGAACAATGCATATAATGAATTTCTAGATACTTTTCAGTATTATTATGAAATAGCAATACCAAAAAAATGGGTAAAAAGTAAACAGCATGAAAACAAATGGATTACCTCAGGTATAAGGGTATCAGGAAATAGACTTCGATTTCTTAATAGGCTAATGAAAGAAGGGAATATATCAGAAGAATTTAAAAAATACTATGGTCAGTACAAGAAAATTTATAACAAAGTGATCAGTGAAGCAAAAAAATTATCTAATAACATACAAATAAGAACTTCCGGAAATAAACCAAAGGCTATGTGGGACCTAATAAAGGAGGAGCTAGGCAGTCGGAAAAAAAATAAAAATATTGAAATAAACACTGAAGGAGGAAATACACAGGATCCAAAAATTATAGCAAATGTTTTCAATGAATATTATACTAGCATTGCACACAAAATCTTAAACGACAAATCATTATATACAAACAAAGAAGCTAATGACAATGCAGTAAAGTATAACAACAACAGTATGTTCTTAATCCCAACTACTGAAGAGGAAGTGGTTGGCATAATCAAAAGACTTGGTAACAAAAAATCAACAGGTATAGATGACATCCCAGAGTATATCATCAAAAAATGTTATCCCAAGATAATATCTGCCTTAACATATACAATAAATCAGTCACTCTCAACCGGATACTTCCCTGACCAGCTAAAAATGGCAAAAGTGAAACCCTTGTATAAGAAAGGAAGCGAAACGGATGTTGCGAATTATAGACCAGTATCACTAATTTCTGTTTTTTCAAAAATAATTGAAAAAATTATGCATAAAAGACTTTTATCCTTTTTAAATAACCACAGTTTAATTAGTAACAAACAGCATGGGTTTTGCAAAGGAAAAACAACAAAAACAGCAATTGCAGAGTTCATAGAAGGGGTCTATAAATCGCTAGATGAGAAAGAAGTAAGTATAGGGTTATTTCTGGATCTGTCAAAAGCGTTTGACCTAGTTAATCATGACATATTGCTAAGAAAGATGACAAGAATGGGAATACGAGGGGTTGCACTAAAATGGTTTCAAACATATCTAGAAAGAAGAGAACAGAAAGTGGAAATCACATATAGATGTAGAGAAGCGAATGTAAGCATTAACTATCTATCTCAGAGTAGACCCGTAAGACATGGAGTCCCACAAGGTTCTGTTCTTGGACCAATTTTATTTTTGCTATATATTAATGATCTAGAAGCAGGTATTGAACAAGGAAAACTAACGTTTTTTGCCGATGATATAAGTATTTTTATATCAGGAAATAGTGTTAATGTTGTCCAAAGGAAAATAAACGCATTAATAAATAAACTCACAGAATGGTTTGAAAGTAACAGATTAATTATTAATAAAGAAAAAACGATAGCAATATCCTTTCACCAACCACAAAAAATACAGCCAGAATGCCCACCAATAAAACTATATGATAAAGTCATCAATTATACAGAACATACCAAATTTTTGGGAATGTCGTTAGACAAAAAATTAAGCTGGTCCACACATACTCAAACACTAGCAAGTAAGTTATGTAAAATATGTTTTGGCTTGCGAATAGTCAAAAAAGTATCAGGATTAGAGACTGTTCTTGCTTTATACTATGCGTATTTTCAATCCCTGCTATCATATGGATTGATATTCTGGGGCAATTCAGCGAATGCAAAATTGATCTTTAAGATACAAAAGAGAGCTATTAGAACTATAATGCAAATACAAAAAACAACCAGCTGCAAACAATATTTTAAATTGTTACATATATTACCTCTACCAAGTCTGTATATATATGAAATATTAGTTTACATGAAATCCAACTTGAATGTTTTCATCACTAATTCAGCAGTACACTCACACAATACAAGAAAAAAAGACAACTTATTCATAGTTCCATGTAGGACGAGTCTGTGTAAAAACAACTTCAATAATATTGGACTTCGTCTTTTAAACCACTTGCCGCAATATATAAAGGACATACCAGCACTATACAAATTTAAAAAGACTTTGAAAACATTTCTACTTGAACATTGTTTTTATAGTATAGATGAGTTCTTCTTGTTTGGGGATAAATCCTAGTTAACATCAATATTACCAGATAATTCAAGAATAAGTGACTTGTTGAGCGTATACCAGCATGCTATGAATGTATACTGCGCAGTTCTCTTCTGCTTAAAGGAATCAAGACACCAGGTTGGATGTGATAGAAAGGACATCATGAGATGGAGGGACGTCTACGTAGGCCGCTCAGAGAGAGATCGAGAATACCAGGCCATCAAGAAGGGCATCAATCTGCTGAGAACATTACATTAGCTATCAATATCATTATTCTAAGGCCACGCCATAGCTTAAGCGATTAGTCGCTGGCTTCCCACCACTGTGATCTGAGCAAGTGGGATTTGTGATGGACAAAATGGCGCTGGGGCAGGTTTCCTCCGAGTACTTCGGTTTCCCCTGCCAATGTTCATTCCATCAAATTCTCCACAAATAAGAATATCTAACCAATTCTAAATTGTAATCAGCAGTAAAATTGTAACTATTGTAATTTTAATCTACTTATATATCAAATTGTTAATATTCAGAATTAACTTGACTTGTCATATATCATGTACAATGATCTACAGTGACGAAATCAATCAATCAATCAATCAATTGGCGGCTCCTCAAGAAGGGGAGCCCAGCTCCATAAGTTAGCAAGTAATGGTAACTGCGCAAGGCACGGGTCGTCAAAGTGTGACATCCTCGGAGACGTTTGAAACGAATGTCTACGATCTTCTGTGCTCTCACGGATGCTACCGAATGAATTGTTGCTGTGCCAGTCGGTAATGTTCACGAGGTCTAGTTTATACTACTGCTGATAGAGAGAGCAAGAATCTGTAAACAGCGAAGAGGTTATTCGTCTTCCGCGTTCGAAAGAAGCTACGTACCGCTACGTGCTGTTACGTACAGAGTGAGAAAGGTATAGGTGATTCGGTGTGTTTGAGATTGTTTTACGTTTGGTTTATGGTATACTGTTCAATAGTAA
>NW_019739037.1:0-1722 GCF_002891405.2 Cryptotermes secundus
TAGAGCATGAATCCGGTTTCTTTATTGCCACACCTTGTATAGTGATGTGTTCGTTTTTTGTCTTAATGCTTAGAAGAATGTTGAATGATATTTTCTTAAGTTCAGATGGTAATCAGTGATTTTCCTATGGAATATTTGAGCACTAGTATTGTGGGTTGGATAGCTTTCATATAAAGTATATGTATATCCTTAACATATGTCGAAAAACATAATAAAATTAATAATGGGAGCATTTGAAAAGAGAATATTTCGGTTACTGTTGGGAATTGTAAGAGATAATAGTGATAGGATGTCCTTGAGAGCGTTCTGAAAGTAAATATTTCGCAAAAGTACATTTACTACAATTATAAAAATCGTAATATGTTTTAGGTTTCATAGATTACGTAGAGAGAGTAACAGAAAAATACGTGTAATAGTTTACCATGTGAGAAAATTCGGATATAAAAAGTCTCTTATAAATATATAATGATTTTGTACGCTATCAGAGACATTCAATGGTAAGATATTGCAGACTGCCAAACAGGGCCCAACTGAGCATAAAGATGCGCAGAATTCATTTGCGCAAGCCTGTCATAATGTACATTCACAACCTAACCCTAACGTAAATTACCGAGCTTCGCCCCACCCAAGGTACAGATGGATGCGCAGTAGTCTACTGCGCAAACCTCACCTCACCTAACCTAACTTAACCTAACGTAACCTAACCTAACATCAGCGTATGTTACCTCTGAGATACAGGTGGATGGGCAGTAGTGCATTGCGCACACCTAAGTGTGACGTCATCTACGAAGCTGCCATTTAATGTAATGCTATAAAAGACTGTCGTAACATGGAATATCAATCGAAATACGGCCTTGTGTATAGAATTGAGCGTGTTGGCTGTTTTCCACCCATATTAACAATCTATGCTCTTATATTCCAAGGTTATAGTGCTACGTGATAGCTTAGATTGTGTCGAAAACGCCGCTCCCACCTCACGAGTTTGCGCATCCTCGACGGTGATTACTGAATATCACGTATTATGTCATTATGATGCCCTCGAATGGCATAACGTTATGACGAAAAATCTTTATTATCAGAGAAATCGTTCCCTTCTTTCTCGTGGATGGATACACGACCAATTAGATGACTGCTTGGCAATTGTTTCGCCCGAATTTCCTTTCCTGGATAGAAAGTAGAATTATAATATAGAGGAATATGGGTAAAAACTAGGTTGAAAAATTACCGTCCTGTAAATGAACTGATAACGGAATATTTTTGTTTAAGTCCTGTTAAGGGGTTGGCTGCCCTGTCACTGTGACCTAAATATCCGGTGTACAAAGTCAAGGTATGTTTCTTTCCTGGTATGAATAGGTGTTTATAAATAATAAGACGTTATGTATGTGTATGTTAATATACATATATGTAGAAGTTGTGATTACTTATCTGCCTGATAGTATATCTTAAATGATTCGGTGATATGGTGCAAATGGTAGGCCTTAATGGGTGTATTATCGTGGACTGAGTAATGGCGAGTGCAGGAAATTTTACAAACATGTGATACCTCGATAAATGATACAAACTCCGTCCTAAGTGCAAACAATATATATTTATATGTCTTTGATCTTGTTCTTTCTACACTACATGTTTCGGCCTCTATCGGCCATCATCAGGTGTATACTCTTAACGTTGCTGCCACACTGAACCCAGTCTAAAACTTAACATTTAAAAACACAATGTCAC
>NW_019739037.1:1748-2025 GCF_002891405.2 Cryptotermes secundus
TGTGTCTGGTATGTAGATTATGTTGCACACGTCAAACCCGATATTCTTGTAGTAGCACTCTAAAAATCTTTAGTTATGATGTTTTTAAAATCTTTTAAAATTTTCTCTAAATTTTAAATTTAAAATTTAGAGAAAATTTAGAGAGAAATTTTACAAACATGTGATTCGTCTGTTCGACAACGTAATCTAAGTGTTTTCCTTCTGAACCATGAAACTGAAGTATGTGTGAAGGAAGAATACACCATAAGTTACATCATCATCATCATCATCATCATGA
>NW_019739037.1:3736-9538 GCF_002891405.2 Cryptotermes secundus
TCTGTTTTTGGAAAGAGACTATCCAGGAAAAGTGATAATGTGGTAGTTTTTCCATTTGCTTTCCACATCGCAGTACAGCAGCCGTTCAAACCACTCTGGTCACGCCTGCTGCTATACGAACTTGAACCATCTCGAGCATCATTTGTTCTGTGCTTCAAGTCGCTACTGATGACGCTGCTTCCGGCATCAGTTTTTGGTGTCTCTCTTCGTCTGATGCCTACCCTTTGACCTGTCCAGCAAGGGAGGCCCTGCCAGTAGCTACGCTACCGCTGGTATAGCTCTCAGGGTCCTTGGCATACTCAAACCCCCTCACCACGATAAGGTGGAGACACCAACGAGGGAGCATAAGTTACATTTATTGATTTAACGAAAGTAAGTGCATGTAACAATAGTGGGTGTGTAGTGAAAGACAATGTATCTTTGAGGTTATTCTTGCACTATTTGCAATAATCTCGTGTGACGTATGTACAGTGATTTGGACAAATTGTGTGTTTTAATGTTTATGTGGATAGAGAGCGAATTAGATTTTATGAGTGCATATGTGGTATGACAGAAAACAGGTTGTAGTTTTGGTATGTAGCCTCTGAATAACAGGTGTGAGTAGGTTATTAGTGAGAATTAAATGCAATTTTTTGCATTAGTATAAGTACTTATAAAAAGAGGGTGCACAGTGAATTTCTAGTTCCCAATTTAGAAGATATTTCTTGAAATGATAACTTTGTTGTGTGTGACAGAGTGTAGTGTGAATAATGTATGTTGTTTTGGTCACAATGATGTGAAGTGTAAAGTGAAGTTTATATTCTCAATTGTCAGGTTATATTTTTGTGTGTATATATACAGTGATGTGTCGTTGGTATTGTAGTGTTTTCAAGAAGATTAAGATTTCCATTCACCTACAGTGGATTCAGGAGATTCCCCTCTTATTTACCAATCTTGTTTTCGTGAAGAATACATGCTTATAAGAGGGTGGTATGCAAAGTGAAAGACATGATGTGATTGGTGTTAAGCTAGCAATCCAGTTCAATGACAGTGTAAAATGTGCACAGTGATGTGTATGGAATTGTTATAGCATAAAGAATGATGTCAAGTGATTTGTAAGTTAGATGTGTATTTCAGTGTGATAGACAACGGATTGCATTCTTGGTATCCAATCTTCCAAGTTTACATGTGCTAGCAGGAAGTATACAGCATCAGGTAATTATTTTGTTTACATGTATTAAACTGCTTACAGAATCACACTGTTTACAGGAAAGCACGAGTTGTTAGAGCTGACATTCTTCTAGTTGTATTTTATAGTTTAGTCTAGAACATATTGTGACATGTTGCGCCGAGCCGAGCCCCCCCCCCNAAGAAGATCCGGACGTGTGTGTAACGAAACACGTTACAATATATAGTGATGTGTTCGTTTCTTGTCTTAATGCTTAGAAGAATGTTGAATGATATTTTCTTAAGTTCAGATGGTAATCAGTGATTTTCCTATGGAATATATGAGCACTAGTATTGTGGGTTGGATAGCTTTCATATAAAGTATATGTATATCCTTAACATATGTCGAAAAACATAATAAAATTAATAATGGGAGCATTTGAAAAGAGAATATTTCGGTTACTGTTGGGAATCAATAGAGATAATAGTAATAGGATGTCCTTGAGAGCGTTCTGAAAATCAATATTTCGGAAAAGTGCATTTACGACGATTATAAATATCGTAATATATTTCAGGTTTCATAGATTACGTAGAGATAGTAAGAGAAAAATACGTGTAATAGTTTACCATGTGAGAAAATTCGGATATAAAAAGTCTCTTATAAATATATAATGATTTCATACGCTATCAGAGACATTCAGTGGTAAGATATTGCAGACTGCCAAACAGGGTCCAACTGAGCATAAGATGCCCAGAATTCATTTGTGCAAGCCTGTCATAATGTACATTCACAACCTAACATTAACGTAAATTACCGAGCTTCGCCCCACCCAAGGTACAGATGGATGCGCAGTAGTCTACTGCGCAAACCTCACCTCACCTAACCTAACTTAACCTAACGTAACCTAACCTAACATCAGCGTATGTTACCTCTGAGATACAGGTGGATGGGCAGTAGTGCATTGCGCACACCTAAGTGTGACGTCATCTGCGAAGCTGCCATTTAATGTAACGCAATAAATACTGTCGTAACATGGAATATCAATTGAAATACGGCCTTGTGAATAGAATTGAGCGTGTTGGCTGTTTTTCCACCCATGTTATCAATCTATGCTCTTATATTCCAAGGTTATAGTGCTACGTGATAGCTTAGATTGTGTCGAAAACGCCGCTCCCACCTCACGAGTTTGCGCATCCTCGACGGTGATACAAATGATTACTGAATATCACGTATTATGTCATTATGCTGCCCTGGAATGGCATAACGTTATGACGAAAAATCTTTATTATCAGAGAAATCATTCCCTTCTTTCTCGTGGATGGATACGCGACCAATTACATGACTGCTTGGCCTTTGTTTCGCCCGAATTTCCCTTCCTGGATAGAAAGTAGGATAATAATATAGAGGAGTATGTGTAAAAAATAGGTTGAAAAATTACCGTCCTGTAAATGAACTGATAACGGAATATTTTTGTTTCAGTCATGTTAAGGGGTTGGCTGCGCTGTCACTGTGACCTAAATATCAGGGGTACACATTCAAGGTATGCTTCTTTCCTGGTATGAATATGTGTTTATAAATAATAAGACGGTGTTATGTGTGTGTTTGTTAATATACATATATGTAGAAGTTGTGATTACTTATCTGCCTGATAGTATATCTTAAATGATTCAGTGAAATGGTGCAAATGGTAGGCCTTAATGTTTGTATTATCGTGGACCGAGTAATGGCGAGTGCAGGAAATTTTACAAACATGTGATTCCTCTGTTCGACAACGTAATCTAAGTGTTTTCCTTCTAAACCATGAAACTGAAGTATGTGTGAAGGAAGAATACACCAGAAGTTACATTTATTGATTTAACGAAAGTAAGTGCATGTAAGAATAGTGGGTATGTAGTGAAAGACAATGTATCTTTGAGGTTATTCTTGCACTGTTTGTAATAATCTCGTGTGACGTATGTACAGTGAATTGGACAAATTGTGTGTTTTAGTGTTTATGTGGATAGAGAGTGAATTAGATTTTATGAGTGCATATGTGGTATGACAGAAAACAGGTTGTAGTTTTGGTATGTAGCCTCTGAATTACAGGTGTGAGTAGGTTATTAGTGAGAATTAAATACAATGACAGTGTAAAATGTGCACAGTGATGTGAAGGGAATGTGTTATAGCATAAAGAATGATAGCAAGTGAGTTGTAATTTTGATGTGTTTTTCAGTGTGATAGACAACGGATTGCATTCTTTGTATCCAATCATCCAAGCTTACATGTGCTAGCAGGAAGTTTACAGCATCAGGTATTCATTTTGTTTCCATGTATTAAACTGTTTACAGAATCACATTGTTTACAGGAAAGCACGAGTTGTTAGAGCTGACATTCTTGTAGTTGTATTTTATAGTTTAGTCTAGAACATATATAGTGATGTGTTCGTTTTTGTCTTAATGCTTAGAAGAATGTTGAATGATATTTTCTTAAGTTCAGATGGTAATCAGTGATTTTCCTATCGAATATTTGAGCACTAGTATTGTGGGTTGGATAGCTTTCATATAAAGTATATGTATATCCTTAACATATGTCGAAAAACATAATAAAATTAATAATGGGAGCATTTGAAAAGAGAATATTTCTGTTACTGTTGGGAATTGTAAGAGTTAATGGAGATAATTGTGATATCATGCCCTTGAGAGGGTTCTGAAATGTCAATATTTCGGAAAAAAAAATGCATTTACGACGATTATAAATATCGTAATATATTCCAGGTTTGATAGATTACTTAGAGTTTAACAAAAAAAATATATGCAATAGTTTATCATATGACAAAATTCTGATATAAGATGTCTCTTATAAATATATAATGATTTCGTACGGCATCAGAGACATTCAATCGTAAGCTACTGCCGAGTGCCAAGCTGGACCCAACTGAGCATAAAGATGCGCAAAGAAGTTCTTGAAAAATCTAAACTAGCTCAACGTGCCTATGAAGAGGGACATAGTGTAGGCTGCGATGAAACTAAGATTTTGGACATTAAAAGCCACATCGGGTATAGGAAATACAAAGAAGCGGCCCATATGGCATGCTCGGCCAACCCAATTAGCCAACCCAGTTTGGACTTTTCTCCCATTTGGATCCCCATTATCAGCAATGAAGTCACCAATTCACACACTTGAGGAGTATGACGTGATGTATGTTTTTATTCATTTCTATTAAGTTCTAAATTAGATATACGTGATTTACTCCATTGCTGACGCTAGTTAGACACTATTAGTTTTTTACTAGTTCTCCATACTATTCTATGCCAAGGGGTCATGGACCTTGTTATGAGATTGGTTTCATGACATAATTTCTACAGCTATCTATCCTGGTTCCACGCTTATATGTGTTTGGAACAATTTATTATGGATATTTTTCTTATTAGCTCTTATGGACCTAGCCTAGTCTCAGGTATTTATAATCCTCGTGTTTTGTGACATCGGGTGTCCAGTGACAGGCTAGCTCTTTCTAAGGGATCCAACAGAATAGGTGTTTTCCCTCACTTGAGGACGGAAACAGATCCAGTTTCCCAAACGGTGTGTTTTTTTATTATTAATTATCTTAAAAACCAGGACGATGGCTAAAGTCCGAAAACCCAATATCGCTCTGTGTTGTACACAATCGTCAGAATCCTATAGTAACTACATGATTTGAACAGTTTGTATCCTGCAATGTAACAGCTACGTGAGAGTATGCACCTGATGATGGCCATTTACGGCCGAAACTTGTAGTGTAGAAGAAAAGAAGACAAAAGAACTACAATAAATTGTTGCACTTAGGATGGAGTTTTTGTCATACCTGAGTTTAAATTGTCACGAAAGAACGGATGCACCCAATGTTTCCGTTTCTCCTTTATTCTCCTCTTATGCTGTCTCAGCCTCCACCATATCTTTGCAGGAACAATATTATTATCTGACATTGCAGAGGAAAAGTGTACGAAATTCATGTAGGCACTAACGATCTAAGACGAACTGGAAATCTGGATTATGTGATGGGTGATGTATATGCTCTCGTGAAGAAGGCTAAGACTAAGTTTCCTCAAGCCACTTTAGTTCTGAGTGGCGTACTTAGGTGCAGAGACGTGTCGTGGCGGCGTATTGGAGCACTAAACGACAGATATGACTGGGTAGCGAGGTCACTAGGAGTTACATTTGTGGACCCAAACAGTTGGATTGAGGACTGGGACTTCGGCAGGGATGGACTACACATAAACAGTAGCGGAGCGAGGAAACTAGGCCAGCTGTATTCCAGAGTGTGTGACTTCGGCGGCCGAGGAAAAAATCGGAACGGCTGACTGCTGCTGAGGGTTAACAATGAGGGAACGCCTGGAAGGATGACGAACACGATTACCGAGGATCCGACGCTAACCGGGGCGGCGACAAGAAGACAGGAAGACACAAGTGATGGATGTGTAGCAACGGGAGGGGCACAGAAGATAGAGGGCAATTCTCTGGTTTTGCTTCATGTAAATTGCAGGAGTATTCTTAATAAATCTTTAGAATTTTGGAATTTAATTGATACATATAATCCCGATGTTATAATAGGTACGGAGTCATGGCTCAGAGAGGAAATTAGCAATGCCGAAGTTTTCAGTGACGAGTACACAACTTTCAGGAGAGATAGGAATACT
>NW_019739037.1:11866-12684 GCF_002891405.2 Cryptotermes secundus
TTGTTGTATTTGTTGCAGTTGTTTGTATTTCTCTCTAATTGTTGTAGTTGTTAATCGTATTTGGTTTGTATTCATTGTGGTAGGATGTCCTTGTTGTATTTGTTGCAGTTGTTTGTATTTCTCTGTAATTGTTGTAGTTGTTAATCGTATTTGGTTTGTATTCACTGTGGTAGGATGTCCTTATTGTTGTGTTTTGTGTATTTGTTTTGTTTGAACGTGTTGTCACTTAGCGTAATGTGTGTTACTTGTCTGTTGTGTCCTATTGTGTACTACTGCCACCGGGCTAAAACCCAATTGCAGTATAATAAATAATGTAAAGAAATTGCCGGGCAAACGCGCTCACTTGAGAAGATGTGAGCAGCTAATCGAACGTAAGTTTCCTCAGTTTGCGCCTGCTAAGTTGAAAATCAGTTGCCTGCTTGAAATCGGCGATATTTTTCGGAAATCGCTGTTGCGTTGCGGTTGCCAGTTTCCTTGGTGTGAGCCAGGCCTAAGAATGCGCCCGGTACCACATCGCAGACTGCAAAAGAATGCTCGTATCATTCATGGCATATTCTTCTACCAAGAAGATAGAAATGGTATGGTCGATGAAAATGTCAGAGTGGTCAGAATGAAATCCGACAAGGATTAAAACTTTCACTACCTAGACAAAAATAAACTAACACATTTTGTCTACTTAAATATTTTATATTAGTAGTTTTTAAGACTGCGGGAAGATGGCAGCATACTAGACGTGTGAAGTCACTATGGGTGCTATGGGTCACGATCGGTCACGATCAGGGGGTGGAATCTTGAATAGGGGAAAGGGCAACACGGTA
>NW_019739038.1:0-443 GCF_002891405.2 Cryptotermes secundus
TAGCAAGGTAGCAACGAAAAGCTAGCAAGCTAGCAACGTATATCTAGGAAGCTAGCAAGCCAGAAACGCAAAGCTGGCAAGATAGGAACGCAAAGCTGGCAAGCTAGCAACGCAAGAATGGCAAGATTGCAACGCATATCTTGCAAGCTAGCAACGCAAAGCTAGAAAGCTAGATCGCAAAGCTAGCAAGCTAGCAACGCAAACTACCAAGCTAGCAACGCAAAACTAGCAAGCTAGCAACGCAAAGCTTCCAAGCTACCAACGCAAATCTTGCAAGCTAGCAACGCAAAGATAGCAAGTTAGCAACGCAAAGCTAGCAAGATAGCAACGCATATGTAGCAATCTAGCATCCTAGAAACTCAGAGCTAGAAAGAGAGCAACGCAAGGCTAGCAAGATCGCAACGCATATCTAACAAGCTAGCAACGCAAAGCTAGCAAGCTAG
>NW_019739039.1:0-447 GCF_002891405.2 Cryptotermes secundus
AAGTAATTTTTACCTTCTTCAACATAATTCATTTAATTTCAACCTAAAAAAATTTGAAATTTTCACCATGAATAAAGATTTTCAAAGAATTTGTAAAAAGTTTTTACTCCAATAGTATGTATTCCTTCAAATTTTTGATAAATAATTACTGTTTAATGAATTTTAATAAAATTTTCAAACATTCTAAATTAATTAAAAGAATTTTAACAAAATATGAACGAAATCAACCAATTTTTTGAAAACTTTTACGAATATTCTTTGACGATTTCACGTCTATATAAGGAAATTCTGAAAATATATGTGAAAGTTTTTCTCACTAAATGGAAATATGTACAAGATATTGATGAATTCTGAATTATATTAGTGAAATTTAAGAAAATTCTGTTTGATGTTATCTTAAAATTAACGAATTTATACTAGGTTTTGAAAGATTTCGATAAAATTTAA
>NW_019739040.1:0-386 GCF_002891405.2 Cryptotermes secundus
CTAGTGTCAAGGTCAAGAATGTTGGCATATACCTCTACTCCCCCATGCATCTAGATAGTGTAGTGCTTAATTAGGCACAGGAAAAACTTTACCTTCATCTTCAAACTCAACCAGAGCTGCACACTGAGAAAGGATGTGGTAGGAGGGTGACTACATCCTGCATATTGAAAACAGCTTCACCTCCCCATGGGTAAAGCAACCAGAGCATGAAACTGATGACTCAAGTCCTAGTGCTGAGGTCAAGAAAGTGTGGCTCTATACGCCTAGCCCTCCATACACTTTCATGGTGTAGTGCTTAACTAAGCATAGGGAAAACTTTACCTTTTACTTTCAAAACACTATGTAGTGAAACGATATCAAGAGCTGCCAAAATGGTTAACCAACAT
>NW_019739041.1:0-2837 GCF_002891405.2 Cryptotermes secundus
TTGAAGCAAGTGTACGGGAGAACAGGCAGATAATCTCGGTGTGAGTTGATTGGAAACCAGTGAAGCAGAAAGGGAACATTAAACACGAGAGCGCGATGTTTAACTGCGCCCATGAAAGTGCCCTAGCAGACAGGACGGAGGCTCAAATAATCAGCCCTGAACCTTCGCATTTAAGGCGAGATTTTCTGTCGGATACACAACATATGGCGTGTTACGTTGTGACCACGTTTGAACCCCGAATCCTCTGTTTGCAAAAAATTATACCGTTATGTGTTCCTCGCACAAAGGGAACGAATGAAGCGACTTATATCCGTCCGTACGTCTGTCTGAATGTTTCATCTCCGAAAATATTAAACGGATTTCGGGTGCGCGAAATTTAGAATAAATATGGTGACAGAGATGCGGACGAGCCACGGCCCTCCAGGGCTTCTCCATCCTACTTCCTCCGTTGCCAGGCCTCTGCCTTGGCTTTGAAGACGCTAATATAAAACGCAAAGCTGCCATAAAGTGTTCAATTTCCGGCTTCTGATATGCGTTTCATAGGCTACTTTTCCTTCGGTTCTGCATTTAAATTTGTACACTTAACGCCAAACAATAAGTACGCTTTCATGTCACGATTTACATCCATTTCATTCAACTGGAACTCCGTCCCGGGCAGCAGTGAGGCCAAAACTTTCCTTATAACAGGTCGTGGAGGCCCACAGGGTTGTGAGGCGTTGTTTCTCTACACAGTCGACTCACAGATGGCGGTAAGTTTGTCACCCTTACACCCCGGGCCCTCTTTACCCCCAAGAAGATTCCTGGTACTTATTTCTGTTAGAGGCTGGGTCGACCCCAGGGCCAAAGTGCGGCTGGAAGGATTAGGTCAATTGAAAAATTCAGTGACCTCATCGGGAATCGGACCCGCGACTTTCCGGCTTGTAGCATAGTGCCTCAACCGACTATGCTACCGCGCCCGGACAGTAGTACGACCTATATTTTTTAGAAATAAACCATAAAGTACGACAGTCTAATTCACAATTAAAATAGTTATGCTTTCCATATTTTTAATAATATTCCAGGTATGATGTCGCTGTTGAACCACCGTGCCGCGACCGTTGCAATGCAATCGCTCGGTAAACACGTTCCAACAGTATAGGCTGTTTCCTGCGTGGTCAGCGCGGAAGCTATATAACTATAGATACAGACAGAACAGAAGTCAGTATTTGGGAGTATCTGTCACTATTAGTCAGCATTCGGGAGTATTTGAGCGTGGCGGAAGCAAGCGAAGTGGAACCAGGAATACAGAAGTTCGCCCTATGAGGATGTCAAGCGTGACTGGAAGATTCCATGTGTAATATTTGTAGTGACTGGAAGTGACAGTTTCTGTGTGGAGATCCGTTGCTAGGAGACGACTAGTGGAAGACAGAGAATCCTAGTGCGTGTGCAACGGTGAACTGAAATATTAGAGTGTATTAGATTTTAACTAAGAGAGAGTGTGTAACCAACTGGTTAATGAAACCCAATTACCAATCCGAACGGCGTCTTCAGTAGACAAACATGTTACAATATTTACACCCCAGCTCATGCATGTCACTCTCACCAACATGGTCGTAGACATAGCAGAGAGACACATAGGTCTGTTTTATACACATAATAATATTCGTCTTAACCTGCTTTGCAGGCTTTAAGTTATAAATTCGCTGATTGTACATTTAGTCAGCTCGACGGGAAATGCAATCATTATCCGTGCTTTTGTGTGATCCAGTTTCGTAAGGTGGAAGGGATTTTGAAGTTTTAAGATCTGCGACTGGTCTAGTTTCAAATCACATATTCTGATGACAGAAATTATTCATGTTTAATATTTTTCCCGCCCTAATATTCTCCTATTTCTAAGCACTGTTACCCGTAGTTTTAGGGAGGAACTAAAACATATCTTGTAGATCAGATTTTAAAGAAGCTTGAAAAATATAAGGGTTCTGAAACTGTGGTTCCCTACCCACCAAAAATAAAGTGCTGAGAGAGCGTCAACGGACGAAGCTGTCAATCTCGTAGTTGCAGTTGCTTATATAAAAAGGCGTATGCGAAAAATGAAAAAGTAGATTTTTAAAATGTAACTTACGAATAGTTTAAAAATATACATTTCTCGTTGCTGGATTTCTGACAATGTCTTTTCCAAGTTATCTGCTTTCCATTTGAAACAAATTCCTTGACCTGGCAGCATTTTGCGTCGATTCTTGAACGAAACACGAACAGACTACTTTTAATGACATTAACTTTGTGAGTACTGTAAGAACAGACTGGAGTAAATTCTTCCTTGTGCTTAATTAAGCACCACGCCATGAAGGTGTATGGGAGAGAAGGGGCTTGGCACTATGTGAAAGTAATTAGCTTCACACTCCTCTCGCTTTATCCCCTGGTATCAATCAGATAGTTGTCAGGGTGGAAACCTAAGCCTGTTATCAACAGTCTAAGAAAGAAGACGCGATTAAACTCTGAAATAAGTGTAATATGGTGGCCGCGTCTATAACCGCCCTAATGGCCCACAAGCCAAAATGGTATTTTATTTACAGTAATTCTAAGTATTTTATAATAATTACGCAGAGTGTGTACGCAGAGTGTGACATAGCTCACCTCTTGCACACACGAAGCTGCCTGTTTCACAGATGGACCACACACACAAAAACGCCAGATGGCCCCCTGGTGATTTAGTTCAGCATTTCCTGGAATTTTGGTTCCAGAGTCGCTCGGCGACTCTGTTTGGAAATTTGACTCTTGACAGTTTCTGCTAGTCTTAAGTCACACGAAGGCGTGCCAGGAGGGGACGCTATGGCCAGCATACATCATTACCTTTCAAA
>NW_019739041.1:3937-7820 GCF_002891405.2 Cryptotermes secundus
AAAATCTTCAACACATTGAGAACACAATACTATAGTGTAAATGTTTTGTAATTAAAGTTAACTCAGTTATACGAATAAGACTGTAATAATAATAATAATAATAATAATAATAATAATAATAATTCAATTAATACTTATTTATTTATGCACAAACGTAACAGCTCAAACATCAATTAACAAATGAGCACGAGTGAAAAAAAGAAACAAATGAAAGAAAATACAAAAAAAAGCAGATTATGTAACAATGATAATGTCACGTACCCAGGGTTTGCGTGACTGATAAGACGGGTTTTTGGATAGGACGATCAAATTTATTGAACTTTTATGCAACTGGTTACAATAGTTCAGAGATCACTATCTGGCACACTGTCACCTTCTTCCGACTGAACACTCCACTGGAACTATTCTGACTTCCGACTGAACTGAACTCCACTACTCCATTGTATTCCCTCGTACTCCTTCAATTCTCTGTCTGTTCTTCTGACTGTGCCCTCGTATAACTCCTCGGCACGGTCCCCAAGGAAAACACTGTCTTCTATTGTGAAGAATACGTTTTTATTGATCCGTTACCTAGCAATGGGTTTTATTGTTGAGAGTGTAACTTCGAGATAGTGTTTACCGAGCCTCTGCCTAGCAATTCGGATATGCGTCAGAATAATAATAATAATAATAATTCCATTAACACAAATCAGAATTATTGTTATCAAGAAATTAGAGAATAAAGTATATGCATTGACAACGAATCCCGTTAGTATTTTAATATTTTAATGATTTTAATAATAATAATTCAAAATAGGTCATTTTTTTGAGTAACAGCCCAAAGGCCCATTACAAAATAAGCACTAACAAAAGAAAAAAGAGTCATACGAACATACACACGCACACGAAAACAAAAGACAAATTGGCGGCAATTTGTCCCACTTAAATAATAATTTCACAATTTCGTGACTTTATCCCATGGTCCGAATCTTCTTTTGAAACAAAGGTTTCGGAGACTGGACTCTGTTTGTGTTCTCAGGGAAGGAACCTGCTCTGTTGGCCCACTCTACAGAGGTAGTTCCTGTCTCCCGCCCAGAGCCAAGACACAATCTATGTTTAAACTCAGTCATAACAGATGCAAGTTCCACACCCATTCTAGTGGAAACCCAGGGGCAGCGGGGCTGTCGGGGGACCAAGTCGCTTCCATTCATGGGCAGCGTTCCGGCACGTGAATCCCCATCACATCCCCGGGACTGTTAAGCCCGTGATTAATTGCGACTTGTCCTCTCAGCCTAATGGAACACGATGCTTCGTCATAGTGAAGTGATCACCTGCTTCTGTACGTCGAGGTCCACGCGACGACAATCTGCAGCACCGATCTTCTCTCAGTTTTCCTTCGCCTCTTCATGCAAATGTAAATAAGCACCTCTGTGGTCCAGTGGTCACGTGAGTTCCTAGCTGCTTTACTTCCGAGGAACGGGTGACAGCTACCCAGCGGATAGGAGGACGGATCTGTATCCTGGTACTTATATTGACTTAGTTTCCACAGCTCAACAAGAAAGAGGTCTGTAAGGTTTCTTACTTTATTTTCCAAACATCCTACTTTGCTTCTAAGTTTTTTCAACGACATGTTCTCAACTGTTTAAGTTGTACAACCTCGAATGGAAGAATGACAGTGAATGATAGGGCAAAATGGACTGTGTTCTGCGTGAACTGGGGGCAAATTACGAAGACTCTCAGGAGACAGAACCAAGCCAGAGGTCGCTGCGGTAAGAAAATCTTAGATACCCTAATGAACGTACCAATTAAATTCTGGTTATGACATGCAACCTGAAGGAAAACAACTTCCGTCCTCAAGTTAAGTCTTCACACCCGTAAAAAATATATTAACTCTGATTTGCTCCGTTTCTACAAATACTCACAGGACATGGAAATAAGGAGCGCTGTGGCTGAACTTCCAGTGTTCTATCGGCCGACATACAGTAGAGAGTACATTGTATTTTCTCATATCCATATATTCCATTTCCATCCGGGCNACTGTGTTCTGCGTGAACTGGGGGCAAATTACGAAGACTCTCAGGAGACAGAACCAAGCCAGAGGTCGCTGCGGTAAGAAAATCTTAGATACCCTAATGAACGTACCAATTAAATTCTGGTTATGACATGCAACCTGAAGGAAAACAACTTCCGTCCTCAAGTTAAGTCTTCACACCCGTAAAAAATATATTAACTCTGATTTGCTCCGTTTCTACAAATACTCACAGGACATGGAAATAAGGAGCGCTGTGGCTGAACTTCCAGTGTTCTATCGGCCGACATACAGTAGAGAGTACATTGTATTTTCTCATATCCATATATTCCAGTTCCATCCGGGCATATCTATTGCTTGTTCATCTGTTCTCTGACCTCCAATATCTCATTCTTCCGTGCATTTAAAAGGCCAGTAACAGCGCGCTCTTGTGGCGCACCGGAGAAGATCGATAGGCTGTCTGAATTGCTAGTCTCCCTGTGGTTATTTCCAGAAAAGGATTTCATATGGATATCACAGATTAAATAGTACTAGCTATGCAGAAATAATATTATCTGTAATAAATATCCTTTTTGACGTATAAGATATATAGCCTCGTCCTCAATACCGTGACATCTACGAGCGGCTTTTACAATCTTTGACAATTCATGATTCGGGGGTTTCCCAGAGATGATATTAACATAATATACAAGATTTACTAAACCATTTTATGACACAGATTTATATTGGAGTAAAAGATATTGTGGCATGTAGACCCGCTGTTAGGCAACGACCGTGAAATACGCAGTTATACAACAGCCGTTGCTAAGTAATGGCCAGTGGACAGAAACAGAGTAGCGGTGTTTTCTGCGCGCTCCGTGCCGAGATTTTATAAGCAAGAGAGTTAGTGGAGTTAGGGAAGTGGAGGGTAGTTGGTTGGTGAGTGAGTTAGAGAACTGCTGGGTTTCAGCTGGTGTGAGCTGTTGCTGTGAGAAGCTGGTAGCTGTGGCACGGGGATAGTTCTGAAACCCGGAGAAAGTGGAGCGCACGCCGTTGGATGCCACTACCAGAGGACTTATCAAAAAACAGCAGGCTGAAAAGACTTAAGTGTGTACTCTAGTGAACTGTAAAGTATGTGAATTACTGAAACGGTTATAATTACTTGTAGTCAAGGATGTGTAAGAGTACACTATATCCAATTACCAATCCAAACCCCGTCTATATTCACTCTATCACGTGAAAATATTTTACGTTACTAAAATTATACTTATATATAATCATAATTCCTGTTTCCCACTGTTTTTCTGTCAGATATAGGTAAAATAATTCCGTGAGTATCAGCCTTTCTCCACTGCATGAATGAACAGTGACGTTTCTGTAACAGTCGAGAGAGACAAAGTCTCCAAAATGACGCATATGAAATGTAAGGCAAAAAAGCACTCATCTCACAGACTTTACTGTTCAATAACTGATGTGTGTCACAGAACATTTGATTCCCTCTTCTTCATTCAACATAACGGCCTCTAGCTTACTTACTTACTCATGGAGCTGAGCCCTTCTGGAGGAGCAGCCAATTCTGCAGCTACTCAACAATTTCCCAGCATTTTATGGAACCCGAAGGTTCATTACCATGTTCATAAGAGCCCTCCACTGGTCCCTATCCTCAGCCAGATCTATCCAATCCATACCATCCCATCCTATCCCTCTAAGATCCATTCTAATATTGTTCACCTATCTACGCCTTGGTCGTCCCTGTTGTCTCTTTCCTTCCGGCTTTCCCACAAATATCCTATACGCATTCCTCGTCTTCCTCATTCGTGCTACATGACCTGCCCACCTCATTTTCTTTGGCTTGACCATTCTAATTATACTTGGAGAATATTACCAGTTATGAAG
>NW_019739042.1:0-435 GCF_002891405.2 Cryptotermes secundus
CGTGAGTCACAAATTTCACTTTAAGTATGGCATACACATTCAAGGTATTGCCAAACAAGTTCCTCAGTGAAGTGACTAGGGAAATCCAAATAATTTTAAAAATTATAACATATTTTATTCACAATTCAATTTCACAATCATAAACACATAAGCACCTGACAGTGTATATTTATAAGAGTAACCGTCCGCTACAGCAATCGAATAAACATTTTACATTGGTAATCTTTATTAAAATCCTACATGCATTTCAGCACAAATCTTGAAGATCCCTCTTTAAATATTTATGGCAGCCAAATACTTTTGTGCCCATTAACCGGTTTCCCTTAGCCTCCATGCGTATTGGGCTTATAACGCGACAAATAAATTCACGCCGTGTTTTATATAGCGAACTTTATTTCACATTCGCAATTACAATCACCCAAATTACAGATTTAC
>NW_019739043.1:0-539 GCF_002891405.2 Cryptotermes secundus
GCCAACACGCACCACATTTTGTGGGGGAGCACCGGCACTAACCCAGTGGGAGAGAGCCTTATGGAATTTCTGGTGAAAACATGGTAACGAACCTACCTTTGTGGTTTGCAATAGGAAGGAGGTTATTGATTTGACACTAGGGACTAATAACATAGAAAACCTGGCAATTGGCATGTATCTGATGAGCAGTCTCTATCGGATCACAGATATATATGCTTTAAAATAAGTAACATCACAGTAGATCAAACTACTTATGGGAATCCTAAGAGAACCAATTGGGAGTCTTACAAAGACGACCTAAAGGTAAATCTGGAGGCCATCTCGTGTAAGATACGCACAATAAAGGATGTTGATCGGTCCGTTGACCAGTTGCAACGGGNACTATTATCTCGTCCGTTAATCAGAATTGTCCGGCTAGGACCACTCGCGGACCAAGGAGAACACCTTGGTGGAATAAACAGCTGAGTGGGCTTAGGATCAAAACAAGAAGGCTGTTTAATACAGCTAAAAGAACAGGGCAGTGGGACACCTATAAGGAA
>NW_019739043.1:585-697 GCF_002891405.2 Cryptotermes secundus
GGTACTGCCAGGAGATCAATGATGTACCAGGCAGTGCCAGACTCATGAGAATCATGGCAAAACAAGTGACCAATAAGGTCAGCACAATTAAGCTGCCTAACAGACAGTATAC
>NW_019739044.1:0-552 GCF_002891405.2 Cryptotermes secundus
GGCAAGTCATCACCTCGCAACTCTCCCCGCGGTGACGTCACGAGCAGAGCCGAAGCTAGCAGAGTCCCCGCAACCTTGAAGCTATGCAAAGCTAGTCAGCAGCGGTGACGTCACCAAGGGGTAACAGCGTCCTACGCTATACGCTACGTCAAACTAGCAACAGCAAACGGAATAAAGGCCGGCTGAGCAGCAAGCGAGAGTCAGTGTGTTATCAACAGTTCTCAAGGCAGCACTTTGCGAGCAGAGTTGGAATCTAGCCAGCGGCGTGTAACGAGTGAAAGTGTGTAATTCAGGGAGACTTTTATAGCTCCCGCGTTATTAATACGTGAAGACTCTTCAAGATAGTGTGAAGAGATTTTGTTGTAGGGTTTGTAAAGTGTGGAAACCCGTAATATTGTGGTAAGTAATTGTAGCCGATATTTGTAGATTGTTCAATAAACCAATTAACGATCTCTACGGCGTATTCAGTAACGTAAACACGTTAAAATATTAATGATCCAGAAGCAAGTATTGTACAAGGAAAACTAACGTTTTTTGCCGATGATATAAGTA
>NW_019739045.1:0-666 GCF_002891405.2 Cryptotermes secundus
GTGCGTCATTGTATACTGTGACATGTAGACACATTGCTAAGCAACGACACCGTGTACACACTCCCGCGACAACGATTACGCAGGCAACAATCAGAAAACTTCCACTGCTATGCGACGCGCTGTAAATACAACAATAGAGGAAATGGTGTTTTCTATGTGGTTCGCATATGTCCATTGCTGAGCAACGGACGTGTTTTCCGTGAGATACTACTCGAGTCTATATTACGAGAAGCCAACAATAATTGAGAGTTAGCCCGTGTGGAGGAAGGTTCGAATACCTCCACCGTAACCCTGCGAGTCGTAGGAGGCGACGAAAAGGGAAGTCTGAAATTTAAAATATTAAAATATGGTCTCTAGTACCAAGGAACTCGGACCCGAGAAAGACTGCGCTGGCAAGGACCAGCAGCATATACAAAAGGCAGACCCGTCCTCTCGACAGAGAGGGCGCCCACAAAAAAACAAGACCATAACTGCCAAATAGTAATAAATATCTGGTCATGAGCCCCAGATGGGGGCTTTATGCCAAGACAGACTGGCCGACTGACCACCGGTGGTAAAATGAGACTCAGATTCAATTGAAAGTTGATTTGAGTTTTCAACTGTGGTGTGTAAACCAGCGGACAACGGAAGCTGAAGAATCTCCATTGTTAAGATTCGTTACCAGGA
>NW_019739046.1:0-443 GCF_002891405.2 Cryptotermes secundus
GGATTGGTCAGATGAGTACAAACTACGCTATATTGGACACTGCAGACTTGTACTTAAAATAGACAAACAGTACAATCTCATAATATACAATGTATGTAGTTGAAACAGTGTCTCAAACCTCCAACTAATGCTCATTTCATCCCCTAGATGATTTGAGCAGTTAATTCCATTAGCAAGGGTTAAGGCAGAGTCTGAAAGATATTCAACAGAGTGCATTACCTTCAGCAGGTAGTTCACCTGTTGGTCCCACTTGCGAAAGTTGCCTAGAAGGAGATGAATCAGCAACACATACCCTATGTGATTATGAGGCCATAGCTTACTTAACACTTTGCGTACTGCGCACCCTCTAAAAGGTTTTTCGCTTTTAAACATGGCGGGCCGTTTGCCTGTTAATTGGCTTTTAGAACACGATAAGTTGGAACACACTATACATCTCTCTGGCG
>NW_019739047.1:0-705 GCF_002891405.2 Cryptotermes secundus
CCATACGCCTACATGGTGTACTGCTTAATTTGTAAAGCACAGGGATAACTTTAGCTTACCTTTTTTAAGTATAATACTTGTAGTCTGGTTGAAGGAATTAATATTCTGTGGTTTATTGACATTGTCTTTTGTGTGATAAATATGCAGGGCTGGAAATTGGGCTACATACAGTTAGTTCATAAGAATGATACATGTAGGAATGAATTTACAAGCCTGCATTGCAGTTATTTCCATTTAGTTTGTTGGTCATTCCCCCATGCTTTTCCAGTAATCTGGAATGAATGAGTATAGGCTATTTATGCTATATACATATATGAAATATTGACAGGGACTGGACCATTAGTTGATTGACAAAATATTTTTAGTTGTATTTTAACAAGAATGTTCATATCATACATCACTGACATGCACCAACATGCTACCATTGCATTGGGTCTCAGCAGAGAAGTGATAATATTGTGTCGTGTTGCGCGACGGTAATAGGCAGGTCAAGATCCTCCCTCCCCTCCCCCAGCCAGTGGTGACTTGCCGAGCGCGGAGCCGAAGTGAGCTGAGTCCCAGCACACTGGTCGCTATGCAACACGGATAAACAGTGGTCGCGATAGACGACGGTAGCAACAGTGATGCCGGCTACATGGTTGTTTTCTCATTGTCCTGCTCAGGGTTTATATGGGAATCAAATTTTAATAACCCAGATCTGTTTGT
>NW_019739048.1:0-690 GCF_002891405.2 Cryptotermes secundus
ATAAATCATTTATTTCACATAGTCAACCCTTCTTCCACATTACATCTGGAATCAGGTACCGTATGATAAGCTATTAGTGTCCAAGTGCATTATTTGGCAGTCTGCATCAGAATAAACAGCAACTTATGTTTAGAACAATCAACCTGCTTACCGTTTTGGTATGCGTCCGTTTAAATTTGATCCAGCGCAACAGTCTGCGCTGTTACGAGTTTCAATACTGAGTCATATCGTAACAATGACACGTCTTTGAGGCGTCTCATGACAATATTGTAATTTAAATTATATTATACTACTGGTATTATACTACTGGTATTATATGTGTTTGGCAATTGTAAGTATTCTTTTAGTGTTTTGGATAACAGTATTGCTATTTGGTATGCTGGGGCATTTCTCCAATTGATTATGGGTCTAATAGGTGTGTTGTTTTTGTGTAGTTTTATTGTCGCGTGTAAATTTGGGGCCATGGGGTTCATGTTTGTGTATTTCCATTTTTGTTCTTTTTGTATTGTGTTTGTGCATAGTTTTATTGTTTGNTTGTTTAATATTATTTTGGTATTGTTGTGTTGGGTCTTTGTTGATCAATGTAAAATTATTTTCATGTATAAATTTCATTATTTTATGTTGATACTCTTCTTTTGTTATTATTACTAATGTCTTTCCTTTGTCTGCTTTTGTTGCTATTAATTTGTT
>NW_019739049.1:0-802 GCF_002891405.2 Cryptotermes secundus
AATCAAAATATTAATTAGTGTTGGAAGTAGTGTTTAGAATTGATAGATTCATACATTTTTATTTATCAAATTACATACTTTTTATATATTATTATTTGGCGTGTTTATGTGATAATAAGTGTTTCGCCGGCAAGTTGACATCCTTCTGCTTCTTCCCTTACTCAGCTGACTTCTATGCTGAGCTACAATGCATAAATATTTTTCTCACTGCCGTTTTTTTCAAACCAACATCATTAAAATCAATATAACAATATAATAATCATTTTTACGCTGAAAAACATAAGTTTTTGGTGATCAGCATGGGATATGTCAATGAACATTAGCACAAATTAATTTAATGATGTTGGTCTGAGGAAACAACAAAGAACACAGGAGTTTCATCAACATTTCCAATAGCTCCCATGGTGTAGTTGTGCGTCTTTCTTAATTTCAGGACATGTTTTTGAAATGCAAGCAGTTTCTCCTGGTATGTGTCGGGAAGGCGCTGCGCTATTGACGTCCGTCGCCGAATTACAAGATCATGTCGGGCCATAAAGCGCCTTGCCCATCCATAACTTCCCTTAAATTCATTACGAGGAATTTTCATTCTGTCCGCTATTTTGAGGACTTCAAATTGAATCATTTCCACAGACACTGAAAATCCATCCGCCCGTGTATTACGCACGTATGGCAAAAGTTTATTTTCAAGTTCTGGAAATTTAGCTTCCTTTCCGCGGAAAGATTGTCGATTTTGTGACTTTTTTTTTTCAAGGGCATTTTTCGTTAGTATCCATCTTCGCATATTTTTTTCGTCAACGTCGAA
>NW_019739050.1:0-722 GCF_002891405.2 Cryptotermes secundus
ATGGTCACCAAGCAGTGTAACATAGTGGTCACTGGTCAATGACGTATTAAATGGATGAGCGGACCCAGCTCATGCCATGTGAACACACCCCACACCAGTATGGAATCACCACCAGCCTGCACGGTGCCTTGTTGACAACTTGGGTACATGGCCTCATGGGGTTTGCGCCACACCCAAACCCTACCATCCGCGCGAAACAACTGGCACCATGACTCATCGGACCACGCCGCATGTTGCTAATCCTCCAGGGTCCAATTAGCGATGTCACAAGCACAGGTGGGGCGCTGTGTCTGGTGTCGTGGTGTTAATAGAGACACTCTGCTCAGTCTTCTCCTCCCATATCCCATGGAAGCTAAAGAACGTTGCACTGACCTGCTGGATATGCATCTGGTACCTCCTGCATTGAATGTGGATGTGATTTCAGCCAGTGTCGCTTGTCTGTTACCACGGACAATTCTAGCTAGATGCTACTGGTCACGATCATTAAGCACCCGTGGACGGTCACTGCGCTGTCCACGGTGGGTGGAAATGCCTTCCACAAGGAATTCCCGGCACACACGTGACACTGTGGATCGAGGAATGTTAAATGACCCCACAACTTTGGAAATGGAATGTCCCATCTGCCTGGCACCCACTATCATGCCCCGTTCAAACTCGATAATTTACGTCGGCTTGCCACGAGCAGACTGGCCGTTGTTCAACCTGACTCATGAGAGAACACC
>NW_019739051.1:0-499 GCF_002891405.2 Cryptotermes secundus
AATAAGCTCTGGGTTATATGAGTTACAGAATGAGTCAGGGGAGGTTAAAGGACTTTTTCATATTACCCATCTGAAGCCCTACATAGTTCGAGGATAAATTAGATATGAGGTACTATACACTAATGTAAAGTTGGGATTTAAAACAAGGGAGAAAAATAACATGGAAATGGGCATATGTATAAGATGAAAGTTGTAAACAAAGTGGTTGTAAAGACAACAGTGCAGCATCATAAATGATTTTTCAGTGAAATTTAAAGGGAAAGGAGAATAAGTGAAAGTGCTACAAGAAGAAGAAAATGAGTAAAACATTAAAAAGGAAAATTAACATTTGCAATCAAGGACAATGATGGACAATATTTACCAGGAAGTATAGAAATATTGTAATTAAAGCTTTGTTATGCTTAACAATAGAAAACTTAAGTTTGACTATGTTATAAAATAATAATCTAAATATAAGTAAATATATAAATGTATGTTAGAATACTGGCACAGCACTAAT
>NW_019739052.1:0-194 GCF_002891405.2 Cryptotermes secundus
AGGGACTAATTATCAGATACACTGCCAGTAGAGGGTCGAAACCTCACTGGCAGAAAGGGGCCGATAGTGAGCACCAGTACTGGTAGGGTATGGAGACAGTAGAAATTAAAAGGGGGACGTACAATAGACTATTAGTCGCGGTGCATGGGGAAACCCACCCCCTCAATACTGAATAACTGAACTGAACTATCTTT
>NW_019739052.1:242-775 GCF_002891405.2 Cryptotermes secundus
TTATGCTGTCCTTTAATGTTGGTACCTGGGACCCAGGATTTGTTAAACCCTGTATGTGTATTCATGTCTTTAATATAACATCATTAACTGTTACTTGTAAAACATTGTATTAATATAAATACTGTCACATGTTAGTGACTAGACATGGTGTTTGGATTGATAATTGGATTTATTGAACATTTATAACTCATAACTACAAATAATTATGAGACTGTCACTGATTTATACCCATGGATTGTTACATCATAGAAGATGCTGATCTTTATAGTTACTGCCATGAAAACCTCACATTTCACAGGAATAGTTTAGTCTAAATGTGTGAATGGATTGAGGATTGGCTTGTGGAAAAACACAGCATCAGGTGTTGATTTGTCCAGAAATAATCCCAGCTGCAGTGTATTCTCTGAAACCCAGCAACACGCATCAAGCCATCTGTTTGTTCACATGTTGTTGCAGCTTGCATCTGCTAACTATGAACTCTGTCCTCCCACTGATTGGCTTTTTGATTTGGTCCTCATTATATAACCTTCACA
>NW_019739053.1:0-1024 GCF_002891405.2 Cryptotermes secundus
GCTAGCAAGCTAGCCACGCGAATCTAGCAAGCTAGCAATGCAAGTTTGGCAAGATATCAACGCACAGCTGGCAAGATAGCAACCCACAGGTGGCAAGATAGCAACGCAAAGCTGGCATGCTAGCAAAGCAAAGCTAGCATGCTAGCAAAGCAAAGCTAGAAAGCTAGCAAAGCAAAGCTAAAAAGTTAGCAACGGTAAGCTAGCAAACTAGCAACGCAAAGCTAGGAAGCTAACAAAGTAAAGCTTGCAAGCTAGCAACGCAAAGCTTGCAAACTAGCCACGCAAATCAAGCAAGCTAGCAACGCAAAGCTAGCAAGCAAGAAACCAAAGCAAGTAAACAAGCAACGCATTGCTAGCAACCTAGCAAATCAAAGTTAGCAAGCTAGCAAAGCTTATCTAGCAAGCTAGCAACGAAAAGCTAGCAAGGTAGCACGAAAAGCTAGCAAGGCAGCAACGCAAAAATTGCAAGCTACCAACGTAAAGGTAGCAAGCTAGCAAGTCAAAGCTATCAGGCTAGGAAGTTAGCATCGCAAAGCTAGCAAACTAACAACGCAAAGCTAAGAAGATAGCAATGCAAAGCATGCAAGCTAGAAACACAAACATAGCAAGCTAGCAACACAATCAAGTAAGATAGCAACGCAAAACTAGGAAACTAGCAACGTAAAGCTGGTAAACTAGCAAAACAGCTGAAAAGCTAGAAACGCAAATCTAGCAAGCTAGCAACGCAAAGCTAGCAAGCTAGCAACGTAAAGCTGGCAAACTAGCAACGGAAGCTGGCAAGCTAGCAACGCAAATCTGGCAATCTAGCAACGAAAAGCTGGCAAGCTATCAACGCATAACTAGCATGTTAGCAACGGGAAGCTAGGAAGCTAGCAACGCAAAGCAAGCAAGCTAGCAACCAAAGCTAGCAAGTTAGCAACGCAAATATAGCAAGCTTGCAACGCAAAGCAAGCAAGATAGAACGCAAAACAAGCAAGCTAGTAACGCAAAGCTGTCAAGCTACCAACGCAAACTGGCAAGATAG
>NW_019739054.1:0-335 GCF_002891405.2 Cryptotermes secundus
CATCAAAATAAGAAATAAGTGTATTATAAATATGTGTAAATACAGGCAGTTGACTTAGTATTACAGACTGACTAACAAATGACAGACCCGACCTCTCATCAGAGAGGGCGCTACACATAGACAGGACAGTAACTTGCACTCAAAGAAATATCTGGTCATGAGCCCCAGCTGGCGCTCGACACCAAGACAGACAGACTGACTGACCGTCAGTTGCAACGTGACTCAGACTCAGACAAATGCGTTATAATGTGGGATGTTCCCACAGATCATAGACACAAAGCAAAACACATTATTGCACAACAGTGTTACAAAACACAGTTTGAACAAATACACAA
>NW_019739055.1:0-421 GCF_002891405.2 Cryptotermes secundus
CTTGCTAGCTTGGCGTTTCTAGCTTGCTAGCTTTGCGTTGCTAGGATGCAAGCTGGCCAGAATTGCGTTGCTAGCTTGCTATCTTTGCGTTGCTAGATTGCTAGCTTTCCGTTGCTAGCTTGCTAGCTTCCTAGATATGCGTTGTTATCTTGCAAATTTGCGTTACTAGCTTGCTAGTTTTGCTTTGCTAGCTTGCCAGGTTTGCGTTGCTAGTTTGCCAGGTGTGCGGTTCTACCTAGCCAGCATTGCGTTGCTAGCTTTCTAGATTAGCTTTGCAAGCTTGCTAAAGTTGCGTTGCTACTTTGCTATTTTTCCGTTGATAGTTTGCCAGCTTTGCGTTGCTAACTTGCTAGATTTGAGTTCCTAGCTTGCTAGTTTTGCGTTGCTTGATGCTTGCTTTGAGTTTATTGCTTGCAAGCTT
>NW_019739056.1:0-1045 GCF_002891405.2 Cryptotermes secundus
CTGGGAACTCAAAAGTAGCAAGCTAGCAAACGCAAAGCAAGCAAGAAAGCATAGCAGAGCTAGCAAGATAGCAACGCAAAGCTATCAAGTTGGCAACGCATATCTAGCAATCTAGCAAGCTAACAATGCAAAGCTAGCTAGCTGGAAACGCAAATCTTGCTAGCTAGCAACGCCAAGCTAGCAAGGTAACAACGCAAACCTATCAAGCTGGCAACATAAAACTAACAAGCTAGCAACGCATGTCAACCGAGCTAGCAGCGCAAAGCCAGCAAGCTAGAAACGCAAAGCTAGCAAGCAAGAAACGCAAAGCAAGGAAGCAAGCAACGCAAAAGCTAGCAAGCTAGCAATGCAAAGATCGCAAGCTAGCAACGGAAAGATAGCAAGGAAGCAACGCAAATCTAACAAGGTAGGACGCAAATTTAGCAAGCTAGCAAAGAAAAGCTGGCAAGCTAGGAACGCAAACTGGAAAGCCAACAACGCAAAGCTGGCAAGCTAGCAACGCAAAGCTGGCAAGCTAGCAACGCATATCTAGAAATCTAGCAAGCTAGCAACGCAAACATAGCTACCTAGCAACGCAAAGCTAGCTAACTAGCAACGCAAAGCTGGCAAGATATCAACGCCAAGCTAGCAAGGTAGCAACGCAAAATAATTAAGATGGCAACGCAAACCTAACAAGCTAGCAACGCAAGGCTACCAAGCTAGCAAAGCAAAGCAAGCCAGCTAGAATCTCAAAGCTACAAAGCTAGCAAAGCAAAGCTAGCAAGCAAGAAACGCAAAGCAAACAAGCAAGCAGCGCAAATTTAGAAGCAAGAAACGCAATGCTAGCAAGCTTGCAACGAAAATCTAGCAATCTAGCAAAAGAAAGTTAGCAAGGTAGCAACGCAAAGCTAGCAAATTAGCTACTAAAACTAGCAAGCTAGCATCGAAACCTAGCAAAATAGCAAGGCAAAGCTAGCAAGAAAGCAACGCAAAACTGGAAAGCTAAGAACGCATAGCTGTCAGCTAGCAACGCAAACTAGCAAGCTAGAAACGCAAAGCTAGCAAG
>NW_019739057.1:0-457 GCF_002891405.2 Cryptotermes secundus
GGCGGTAAGGTTGTCAGCCCTACGCGCCGGCCGCCCTTTACCCCACCCCCCCAAGAATATTTTGGTACTCATTTCTGTTAGAGGCTGAGTCGACCCCAGGGCCCTAGTGGGGCTGGAAGGATTAGGTTAATTGAATAAAATCCAATGACCTCATCGGGAATCCATCCCGCGAACTTCCGGCTTGTAGCATAGTGCCTCAACCAACTACGCTACCGCGTGCCGCCAAAAAAACAAACTCCGTGGCCTGTACTCCGCAAGCGAACTATAACGACCGAGCGACGGCCGCTTGTCGGCGAAGTTAGTGCCAACTTTTGCGGATAGAGGGTGTCATGTGGTCAGTGCAACGGATCCCCACGTCCGTTAATCACGGTTTTCTAGATCGGAGCTGCTATTTCCTTGAAACAGCTCCTCGGTTATCCTCACGAGGCTGAATGGACCCCGTTTCAGACCCACTACT
>NW_019739058.1:0-423 GCF_002891405.2 Cryptotermes secundus
TGCGTTGCTAGCTTGCTAGCTTTGCGTTTCTAGCTTGCTATATTTTCGTTGCTAGCTTGCAGGATATGCGTTGCTAGCTAGCCAGCTTTGCGTTCCTAGCTTGGTAGTTTTGCGTTGCTAGCTTGGTAGATATGCGTTGCTAACTTGCTAGGATTGGGTTGCTAGCTTTGCGTTGCTATCTTGCTATCTTTGGGCTGCTAGCTTGGTAGATATGCGTTGATAGCTTGCCCGATTTGCGTTGCTAGCTTGCCAGCTATGCGTTTCTAGCTTGCCAACTTGGCGTTGGTAGCTTGCTAGATTTGCGTTGCTAGCTTTCAAATTTTGCTTTGCTAGCTTGTTATCTTTGCGTTGCTAGCTTGCAAGAATTGCGATCTAGCTTGCTAGCTTTGCGTTGCTAGCTTGCTATCTTTACGTTTCTAGCTT
>NW_019739058.1:453-751 GCF_002891405.2 Cryptotermes secundus
CTAGCTTGATGCTAGATTTACGTTGCTACCTTGGTAGCTTTTCGTTGCTTGCTTGTTAGCTTTCCGTTGCTAGCTAGCTAACAATCTAGATATTCGTGGCTACCTTGCTAGCTTTGCGTTGTTTGCTTGCCAGCTTTGCGTTGCTAGCTCGCCAGGTTTGCGTTGTTGGCTTGCTAGTTTCCGTTGCTAGCTTTCTAACTTGCTTGATATGCGTTGCTAGCTTGCCAGCTTTACGTTGCTAGCTTGTTATTTTTGTGTTGCTAGCTTCCTAGGTTTGCTTTGCTAGCTTGCCAGCTTT
>NW_019739059.1:0-238 GCF_002891405.2 Cryptotermes secundus
CCAGCTATGCGTTGCTAGCTTTGCCAGCTTTGCTTTCTTAGCTTGTCAGCATTGCGTTGCTAGCTTGGCAGGTTTGCTTTTCTACTCTTACCGTCCCCCTCGTGTAACCTCCAGCCACACTGGTTGGTCGCTTCTCTTTACCTTCATTTCTTTCTCTTCTTGTACTCACCACTGCCGTCGTTGGTCGTGGAGCTCGCAGCTAGGTCGGCATTAGCTTTCTCCACCGCTTCTCCACCTC
>NW_019739059.1:380-581 GCF_002891405.2 Cryptotermes secundus
TATACCTTCTTTCGTCCGTGCCTGTGGGGGTGGAGGACCCGTGGCTCGAAGCTTTGAGAAACTTCTAGAAGGTGTGCAGACCGGAAGTGGTCCATGCATTTGGTCATGAAGCCCTCCCAGTGGAAAGTTCGAGACGGCTAAGAACGTGGTTTCTGGAAGCAGCGGCGGGGCAAAGCCGTTAGTGGGGGGAAGCCGGGGGGG
>NW_019739060.1:0-924 GCF_002891405.2 Cryptotermes secundus
ATCACCCCGCAATGCGCAACGCGCGGTGACGTCACGAGCGGAGGCTTTCTTAGGATTAGTAGGCTATTAAAGAAAATTTGTTGAACGTTTCAGTTCTTTAGCAAAGCCTCTTACAGACATGTTGAAGAAGGGAAAATAATGGCAATGGACCTATTTAGAACAAGAAAGTTTTGATATCTTAAAAGAAAAGTTAATTGAGTTTCCTATTTTACAATATCCTGATTTCAGCCAACCTTTTATTTTAACCACTGATGCTAGTGGCTATGCATTAGGTGCAGTTTTAAGCCAAGGAACCCCAGGAAAGGATCTACGGTTGCCTATGCCAGTAGGACTTTGAATGGAGCCGAATTAAATTATAGCACTGTTGAAAAAGAATGTTTAGCTATAGTCTGGGCATGTAAACATTTTAGACCGTACCTGTTAGGAAAACCCTTTCAAATTTGGACTGATCATAAAGGATTAACGTGGCTATTTAATGTAAAAGACCCCAGTTCGAGGCTCTTAAGATGGCGTTTACCGCTTGCGGAATATGAGTTCGAAATCAAGTATAAACCAGGTAAACAAAATACCAATGCAGACAGTTTAAGCAGATTTCCTGTCTGTACTCTTGAAAAAACAGAACTGACAAAAGAACGTAAACTGAGAATTCTGAAAGAAATGCATTCTGATTTAGTGGGAGGACATCAAGGGATTTCACGAACACTAGAAAGAATTAAGCTATATATTACATGGCCAAACATGCAGGAAGATGTTATCCAGTTCATCCGAAATTGCGAAGTGTGNGAGAGTAAAACAAGGTAAGGATTTAAGACTTAAATTAAGAATAACTGATACTCAACCGGAACCTTGGAAAAAGATCTACTTAGATATCGTAGGTCTTCTACCTGCATCTGAAGAAGGTCATAAATATATCCTAACTTGTCA
>NW_019739061.1:0-463 GCF_002891405.2 Cryptotermes secundus
TGTGACCTACAGGTCACATTGGACGGAGTGATTTATATTTGTAATAGTTAGTGTGACGGACCAGAATGAAACAAATCAAAATTCTAGTTTTAATTTGAAAAAAAAATATCTGTGCTCGTTGCTGATTTTTATTATCATATCAGTTCTGTGTAGTTACTTGCTTCACGTGTTATCTCCTGCACTCCGTTCTCGTAACATAGCTGTCAAGTGGCGCCTCCATCGGGGTCCAAGAGAACTCATTGCAACTGATGAGGGGCGGAAATATATCTGAGCCACATATACATACATGTGTTTGTGTGTGTGTGTGTGCGCGCGCGCGCGCGTGCGTATACTAAAACTGTGCCTATAGAAAAGCAAATACCACGGTCCGCAGCATTTAATACAGAAGGAAATCCGCTACTATCTGGACTACCTGGATTTTTAGCGAGATACATAAATGTAAATTGCTTTAAAACGTGTAATC
>NW_019739062.1:0-1065 GCF_002891405.2 Cryptotermes secundus
AATTAAGAGGAGATTTAACTCGGGTAATGCTTGCTACCATTCAGTGCAGAAACTTTTTTGTCTTCTCGTCTGCTGTCTAAAATCATAAAAAACAGAACATACAAAACTATAATTTTGCCTGTGGCTCTGTATGGGTGTGAAACTTTGTCTCTGACGTTAAGGGAGGAACACAGACTGAGGGTGTTTGAGAACAGGGTGTTAAGGAGAACATCCGGACCGAATAGGGATGAAGTGACAGGAGGTTGGAGAAAACTGCATAATGAGGAGCTTCATAACTTGTACTCTTCTCCAAGTATANCAAGTTGAGGAAGATGACGTGGGCAGAGCATGTAGCAAGAATGGGGGAGGCGAGGAATGCATATACGAGTAGGATATTGGTGGGAAAGCCAGAAAGAAAGAGACCACTGGGAAGACCAAGGCATAGGTGGGTGAACAATATTAAAATTAATCTTAGAGAGATAGGATGGTATGGTATGGATTGGATTGATCTGGCTCAGGATAAGGATCAGTGGAGGGCTCTTGTGAACGCGGTAATGAAGCTGGGAAGTTCTTGAGTAGCTGCAGATTTGGCGGCTTCTCAAGAAGGGCTCAGCTCCGTGAGTGAGTGAGAGAGAACGTGTGTACTTATCAGTTTTGTCCGTTAAGTCAACTCTGATGACCTCATACTCTTTACCGTCTACGTATGCAATTCGATCACTTGCCTTCATCGACTCTGTCTAATGTCCGAGCGCGGAAGGTGGATGGCAAATCTTCCCCACCCATGTTACCTACCAGCAGCGTGGGAAACCTCTACTGCTCTCTCCAATCTTTTCCGCCATCCCCCTCCAGGACGCAGTCAGACAATACACAGACTTTCCGGTTCCTTTATCCTATTTTCGGCCTTCATTTTCCAGGATTCCGACGTTTCCTTTCTCGTCTAACCGTGCACACCCTACAAACGGTAGACGTTCTCATATTGTAACTCTATTTTAGCAAGTTAGGTTCTTGGGGTGGGGTGAGACTGAGTCTAGCTGGTACGTCGGCCTCTTGTACCGGCCCCGGATGATGATGATGGTGAATGTGGAG
>NW_019739063.1:0-530 GCF_002891405.2 Cryptotermes secundus
AGGTAGGCCTAAGCCCACTGTGGCTGTAGTGCCAAGGAAAAAAAAGTCCCTTAACGGGAAATAATTAACATGTCTGGTTTAGGTACACCGTTTATTCTCTCACGTGCAAAATTTACCAGTGAAGTACAGGCCTATTAGTCCTACTATTGATGGCTCTACAGCCCAGTTCGAGTCCTGATCGCTTCTTTCAGTTTCTTCATCTTATAGACGCTAGGATTTTCCCGTTACAAGGCCGCTACCAACACAGGACAACACCAACACAGACATCCATGCCTCGAGTGGGATTCGAACCCATGAGCCTAGTGTTTGAGCGGGCAAAAGCATTTCATGACTTAGACAGTGCGGACACTGTGATCGGCATAGGCCTACTATTAATACCAATTTTTCGTCTAAATTTGACACCCGGTTTCGGAGGTGACACGTGTAGACAGACTAAGCAACATGATCTCTCCATTATACGCGTAAGAGTACATTCACTAGTGAAAAATGCCTCTTGAAATTCATCTGGGTTATTTTCTTTGGTATCTTCA
>NW_019739064.1:0-2093 GCF_002891405.2 Cryptotermes secundus
GCCCTGTACTAACTACTTGTATGTTTTTCTTGATGGCTACTAGCTGGGCTTCCGTGTCTTTCTCCACCTGACTGGTTAAGCGTGTGCATTTTCTGGCTTCCGAATGCAGCCTCTCCGAAAATTCCTTGTTAAGTTTTTGATTTTCTAATTCCAATCTTTTTATTAGTTTTTCTGTTTCTGACTTTATATCTGCGCGAACACTTTCCTGAAGTTGCGAATTACTGGCTTCTACCTTGCTTTGGANGGGCTTTATTGCTTTCTTCTACTTTGTTTTGAAGGGCTTGCATTTGTTTGTGACTATCCTTAACAGCTGACAGCAAGCTGGCAAAGAGATTACGCAAATCATTAAGGTTTGGCTATTGAAATTTCGGACAAAGGACCCTCCATAATTTCGACAAAGTCACTCTGACCTAACCCAGTCTCTGTCACTTCTGTATTAAGGGTTTCTGACTCTGGTACCTGCCTAGTGATTGTTTCAAGTCCTTCAAGCCGCTCGTCCACACTGCCTAATACTTCTGACTGCTCACTAGGCCGATCGCCGTCACTCTCCCCTGCCGAGAACTACACCATCTTCCTTTAGTTCGACGGTGCAGCTGCGGAGCGTGCGGTTAGCCATCTCCACCTCAACACTAACCTTTATGTTGCTGGTGTCCTGCAGCATCCATAGGCTGTATTGTAGTAGCTGAACTGGTGGCTTCCGGCTCCGTCCTCCTTGACCTTTCTCCAGCTAAGTGCGGATTGTATCTTGTAGTTGTTGCTGTAGGGGTCTTGGGTGTGTAGTTCGTTCCTCTCTGCTGAGTCCTGAACGGTTACAAGGAAAACACCTATTCCTCACCTGAGGACAGAAACAGATCCAGTTTCCGAAACGTCGTGTTTTTATTAGTTATCTTAAAAACCAGGACGATGGATAAAGTCCAAAAACCCAATATATCAGAGCATATATTATTTCATGTATGGTGCTGTACAGCCATGACTGATAGAAGATGTGACGCCTTTACAGAACTGTACAAATTCAGAGAAGGTTTTAGTGGGTCCATATGGTGAAGTATATCCAGCAAGTCATGATGCAAAGCAGGCCATGAATATAAAAGTTGAAGTCTCAGATGCAGAAGAGGAAGCAGATCCTGTGGAAAAAGCAGTTCAGGAAGTAAAGGCTGAACCTGAGGTGAGCTGTGTGTTTCTGTATGTCCACAGTTAGGCAGGAATTCCAGTTGTCTTTGTCATCTCCATCTCTCTCTCTCTCTCTCTCTCTCTGTACACATAGAACAACTTCACTGCACTGCTGACTCGCCTTTGAAGGCCTTTTTCTGAAGTGTCACTAGACAGTTGTGGTTTGTTGAATGTTGTTGCTTGTGATGTATCACTGCCATTTCCTTTTTAAGCAGTTCTGATGTAGATGAAATTAAATTTTGTGTAAACTGAACTGTATTTGAGAGAAATTCTATAGCAGCAAAAATCCATAGGGAGTCACAGAACTGTTTGCAGTTATTTAACACATGTAAGAACCAAGAATTCAAATTACTAGAACTCTTGTGAGCTAATTCCAATGAATCCCACAAGATATTTTTCTTGTGATGAAGGTTACAAAAGATTCTGCATTCTCTTGCAACAAGAGTGGCAGGTATTGTACTGTATGGAGCTGAAGAAACATTTCTTGCTGTGAAAGAAGGTATTGTGTTTCATGCTTGTGCGCACAGACAAGAGTTTTATTTTCATATGTCAATTCTCTTCATCAAAGAAACTAAATATTTTGTTACCCGCTTCTGTTAGTTTGCATAATCCATGTGGACAGTTTCTTACACTTGGGTGGTAACGGTTGGGATATTATATAGGTGAGCAGTGAGTTCAAGGAGAGAGATGTGGGTAAGTCATGTAGTGCACATGCAGCAGTGAGAAATGCGTACAAAGAGAAAAACACCACTTGGGAGACCTGAGTGCGAATGGAAAGCTGTGTTACCGCTCACTTCTTTGGGTTCCGTGTTTACGTTGTGCGCCACGCTGTTGCTGTCCTTGATCCTACGTTGTGCTCCACTTATCAGCGTCCTCCATCTTCTCGTAGATGTCGAGAAGTTAGATGGAAAGGGAGAAGAATT
>NW_019739065.1:0-1337 GCF_002891405.2 Cryptotermes secundus
AATCTAGCAACGTAGCAACGCAATGCTAGCAAGCTAGCAACGCAAGAATAGCAAGCTAGCAACGCAAAGTTAGCAAGCTAACAACGCAAAACTAACAAGATAGCAACGCAAACCTAGCAAGCTAGCAAGGCAAATGTAACAAACAAGCAAGCTAGCAACGCAAAACTAGGAAGATAGTAACGCTAATCTAGCAACCAGCACCGAATGCTAGCAAGCAAGAAACGCAAACAAGCATGCAACGCAAAGCTAGCAAGCAAGCAAAGCAAAGCTAGCAAAGTAGCAACGCATAGCTAGCAACCTAGCAACGCAAAGTTAGCAAGCTAGCATTACAAATCTAGCAAGAGTGAACGCAAACCTAGCAAGCTAGAACGAAACCCAAGGAAGCTAGCAACACAAAGCTAGCAAGCTAACAATCTAGCAAAGCAAAAGTAGCAAGCTAGCAACGCAAAGCTAACAAGCTAGCAAACAAAAGCTTGGAAGTTAGCAACACAAAGCTAGCAAGCTAACAATCTAGCAAAGCAAAAGTAGCAAGCTAGCAACGCAAAGCTAACAAGCTAGCAAACAAAAGCTTGGAAGTTAGCAACACAAAGCTAGCAAGCTAATAACGCAAAGCTAGCAAGCTAGCAACGCAAAGCTAGTATGATAGCAACGCAAAGCTAGCAAGCTAGCAGCTCAAATCTAGCCATCTAGCAAGTAAGCAACGGAAAGCTAGGATGCGCGCATCGGAAAACTAGAAAGATTGCAACGCAAAGCTAGCAAGCTAGGAACGCCAAGGTAGCAAGCTAGCAACGCAGAGCTAGCAAGCTAGCAACTCAAATCTAGTATGCTAGCAACACAAATCTAGCAAACTAGCAACTGAAACTAAGAAATTAGCAACGCTAAGTTAGCAAGCTAGCAACGCAAAGCTAGCAAGATAGCAACGCAAAGCTAACACGCTACCAACGCATATATAGCAATCAAGAAATCTATCAACGCAAACTAACTAGATATTTAGCAACGCAAATCTAGCAAGCCAACAAAGCCAAGCAAAACGGTAGCAAGCTAAACCTAGCAAGCTGGCAACGCAAAGCTTGCAAGCTTGCAACGTAAGGCTACCAAGATAGCAACGCAAAGAAAGCAAGCTAGAAAAGCAAAGGTAGCAAGTTAGCAACGCAAATCTAACAAGCAAGAAACGCAAAGCAAGGAAACAAGAAAAGCAAAGCTAGCAAGCTGGCAACGCAAAGCTAGAAAGCTAGCAACGGAATGCTTGCAAGGTAGCAACGAAGCGCTACAAGATAAGCACGCAAATCTAGGGAGCTACCAACGCAAAGCTGGCAAAGTATCAAAGCTAACATGCA
>NW_019739065.1:1514-1868 GCF_002891405.2 Cryptotermes secundus
TATTAGAAATAAGCTAGCAACGCAAAGCTACCAAGCAAGCAACACCACATTGGCAGTCTAGCAACGCAAAGCTAGCAAGATAGAAACGCAACGCTAGAAAGTTAGCAACGCAAATATAGCAATCTAGCAAGCAAACAAAGCATAGTTGGAAACCTGGCAACGCAAAGCTGGCAAGCTAGCAACGCAAATCTAGCAAAGTAGCAACGCAAAACTTGGAAGATATAAACGCAAAATTGGCTAGCTAGCAACAAAAAGCTGGCAAGGTAGCAAAGCATACCTAACAAGCTAGAAAACTAGCAACGGAAAGCTAGTAAGCAAAAAACGCAAAACTAGCAATCCAGAAACGCAAAGCTA
>NW_019739066.1:0-1095 GCF_002891405.2 Cryptotermes secundus
CAACAAAATACACACTGGCTATGGAGCCCACTCAACCTTCTACCCTACGGGCGCTGAAAACTCTTTCCATGGGGTTAAAGTGGCAAGAGAATGAAGCTCACCACTAACCTCCCATCAAGTACCAATATTATGAATACTGGAGCAATATCTCCACTCCCCCAATATATTTTCAAGCTGTGGGGTGTCACTGATTAAGCACGGGGAAAGATTTACCCTAATTGAATGCACAGATTTGTTAATATACTGTACCACAACAAAACTTTCATGAAGTGGATTGCTGAACTATTTCTTCAAGAATTCAGCTAAATTAAGACACCTTTACTTTTTCTGTGAAAGGCAGGATGGTGGACATCGTAGGAAGAAATATATAGAGAGAGAGGAGCAAGAACTGAGTATGTGTATTTGCGTGCGTACGCACGCTGCAATCTCATTTTGACATGATACCAAAAAAATCACCATGTTTAAATTCTAAAATATTAATGTTTCTTATAAAATTCATTGACTATTTCTCTGTTATGTAAAATGAGATATACTTAAATCTTCCAATGACAAAATTTCAAAAAGCAAAATGTAATCTCATTAAAAATGAACATATTTATATTCCTCTTTTAATTACAGAAGTGTTTACGCATGCTTTAGTAGTAAAATATGGAGAAATGTATTTTCTGTACAGATAAATATGTTTATATTCTTTCAACATCAAAATTAAATTTTGAGAAATTGGACCTATCTTATTAAAGAAAATTAATTATATTCTTTTCACTTAATACGCTTGTCCCAAATCTACTTTCTCCACAAATGAATAGATTCACATCCTTTAAAGTTAAAAATGTGTACATCTAAAAGTCAAAACTAACAAATACATCACAACTGAAGTACAATCCAAATGCAACAGATGTGGTGGGTAGCACTGTGGCTCTGATTATGGGAACTGGGAGCACATTATTCCTTCCACAATATAAAAATGTTACGTGCTGTGAAATACGTAAGCAAGATAAAAGCTGGGGCCATGAGTTCAAGCAGAAATTTTTTATTAACTATGGAAATACCAAAGAGTAAAAATATCTAAGATATTCAATATTTCTATGCATGCAT
>NW_019739067.1:0-866 GCF_002891405.2 Cryptotermes secundus
GCAACGCATATCAAGCAAGTTAGCAAGCTAGAAACGCAAATCTTGAAAGCTAGCAACGCAAAACTGGCAAGCTAGCAACGCATATCTAAAAAGCTAGCAAACTATCAACGCAAATCTAGCAAGCTAGCAAATCAAATCTTGCAAGCTGGCAACGCAAAGATAACAAGATAGCAACGCAAATCTAGCAAGGTAAAAATGCAAAGCTAGCAAGCTAGCAAGCTAGCAAGTTAGGAACGCAACGCTGGCAAGCTAGCAACGCAAGCCGGGCAAGCATACATCACATAGCTGGAAAGCTAACAACGCAAAGCTGGCAAACAACAAATGCAAAACCGGCAAGATAGCAACGCAAAGCTGGCAAGCTAGCAACGGAAAGCTAGCTAGCTAGCCACGCATACCTAACAAGCTAGCAAGATAGCAAACGCAAAGCTCGCAAGATTGAAACGCAAAGCTAGCAAGCTAGCAATGCAAACCTAGAAAGCAATCAAGCTAGCAATCCAAATTTGGCAAGCCAGCATCGCAAAGCTAGCAAGATAGAAACGCAAAGCTATCAAGCTTGCAAGGAATACATAGCTATATAGCAAGCTAGCAACGCAAAGCTAGCTAGCTAGCAACGTATAGCTAGCAAGCTAGCAACGCCAAGCTAGCTATGTAGCATTGCAAGGCTACCAAGCTAGCAACGCAAAGATAGCAAGCTAGCAACGCAATTCTAGGAAGCTAGCAAAGCAAATCTAGCAAGCTAGCAACGCATGGCCAGCAAGCAAATAACGCAAAGAAAGAAAGCAAGCAACGCAGAGCTAGCAAGCTAGCAACGCAAGGCTACTAAACTAGCAACTGAAAGCTCGCAAACTAGAAACGGAAATCTAGCA
>NW_019739068.1:0-401 GCF_002891405.2 Cryptotermes secundus
CAACGCAAAGTTACGATACTAGCAAAGAAATGTTAGCAATTTAGATACGCAAAGCTAGGAAGCTAGCAACGAAAACTAGCCAGCAAGAAACGCAAAACAAGCAAGCAAGCTACGCAAAGCTTCCAAGCTAGCAACGGAAAGCTAGCAAGCTAGCAACGCAAATTTATCAAGCTAACAATCTATCAACGCAAAATAACAAGATAGCAACGCAAAACTAGCAAGCTATCAAAGCAAAGCTAGGGAGTGAGCAACGCAAAGCTAGCAAGCTAGCAACCCAAAACTATCAAGCTAGCAACGCAAAGCTTGTAAGATAGCAACGCAAAGCTATCAAGCTAGCAAATCAAAACTAGCAATCTACCAAGCTAGCAAAGCAGAGCTAGCAAGCTAGCAAGATAGAAACA
>NW_019739069.1:0-296 GCF_002891405.2 Cryptotermes secundus
GAATTAAACACAATTATTAACATCGCGGAAAACAATGGATACAATTAAGAACTCATTACTTGAATGTATCATAAACTTCAACAACAAAAAACAGGTGCTTCCATTGAAAGAAGAGAACAGAAATAGGTATCCTACACGTATAACGGAAGCTACACAAGAAGAATTACGAAACTATTTTAAAATACGAACGTAAGAATAGCTTTTAAAGTAAATCATACATTAGGCAAAATACTAAACCACAAACAAATCACAAATTCTTACGAACAAAGTGGCATATACAAGTTGACTTGCCAGGA
>NW_019739070.1:0-1016 GCF_002891405.2 Cryptotermes secundus
GCAAATCAAAGCTAGCAAGGTAGCAACGCAAAGCTGGCAAGCTAGAAAAGCAAATCTAGGAAGCCGACAAGCTAGCAACGAAATTAGCAAGCTAGCAACGCAAATCTAGCAAGCTAGAAAAGCAAAGCTGGCAAGCTAGCAAAGCCAACTGGAAAGCAAGCAACGCAAAGCTAGCAAGCAAGATCGCAATGAATGCAAGCTAGCAACGCAATGCTACCAAGCTAGCAACGCAAAACTAGCAAGACAGCAACGCAAATCTAGTAAGCTAGATCGCAATGCTTGAAAGATAGCAACGCAAACCTACCAAGCTAGCAACGCAAAACTAGCAAGACAGCAACGCAAATCTAGTAAGCTAGATCGCAATGCTTGAAAGATAGCAACGCAAACCTACCAAGCTAGCAACGCAAAACTAGCAAGACAGCAACGCAAATCTAGTAAGCTAGATCGCAATGCTTGAAAGATAGCAACGCAAACCTACCAAGCTAGCAACGCAAAACTAGCAAGACAGCAACGCAAATCTAGTAAGCTAGATCGCAATGCTTGAAAGATAGCAACGCAAACCTACCAAGCTAGCAACGCAAAATTAACAAGCTAGTAAAGAAAAGCTAACAAGCTACCAACGCAACGCTACCCAGCTTGCAACGAAAACTAGCCAGCTTGCAACAGAAAGCCAGCAAGATAGCAACGCAAAGCTATCTAGCTAGCAACGCAAAACCAGCAAGCTACAAAAGCCAAGCTAGCAAGTTAGCGACCTTAAGCTGGGAACTTGCAACGCAAAGCTAGCTATTTATAAACGGAAAGCTAGGAAGCTAGAATCGAAATCTAGCAAGCAAAAAACGCAAAGCATGTAAGCAAGCTACGAAAGCTAGCAAACTAGCAACTCAAAGGTAGCAAGCTAGCAACGGAAAACTAGCAAAATGGCAACGAAATACTAGAAAAATAGCCACGCAAATCTAGCAAGCTAGCAACGAAAAGACGGCAAGCCGACAACGCAAACTGGCAAGCTAGAAACGCAA
>NW_019739071.1:0-356 GCF_002891405.2 Cryptotermes secundus
CACCGAAATATTGTACCAGATTGCATTCATCAGCCTACTTTCCTTACTTTGAGAAAACAAGAGGAGAATTATGAGATTAACACACAGTTTCCAGCACCTCTAACAAGCTGGAACGGACAAACTGCAAGAGAATACCATTTCTAAGCAATGGCTCGATAAACACATTCGCACAGACTTTACTCCGTGGTTAATGCCATATCAAATACTCGATCTTGTGAAAGGAAAGTAGATGATTAACTTTTCACAGAAATTCTTACATCATTTTACAATAAGAAATGAACCGCTTTAAACATTTAAGCCACCCTATGCCTCTGCTGAAAAGGAAAATCTATCACAAATGAGAATTAGTAATCTTC
>NW_019739072.1:0-958 GCF_002891405.2 Cryptotermes secundus
GTGCTGGAGCGGCTAGTTCTTGTTTCCACACCGTACAGGTGTTATTCAGTGTAGTCTTCCTGTGTGCTTGTTTGCACTTGGGACGGAGTTTGTATCATTTATCGTGTAGAGTGCAACAGGATGCTTAAGTATAATATTGAAATCTTCATTATAATAAAATCAGATACAGGTAGAAAAATTAATAATGCAGGGTATATATACAGTTTTTAAACACTGATGGGAAGTTAACTGACCTTATATGTATATATCATCATCACCATCATTGTTTTTAGAAGTTGTTGAAAATGTTAAACAATAATTCACCTAACTATTATGTTATGTGCTTAGCAGAAGCACTGACAATCCTGAATTAGTGAGATACTGTTAGAAGAAATATTGTAAAATGTTACCTGATATCATAAATAAAATTGAAATTACTGGGGGGTATCATTAGATGTACATAATTAATAGCAAGTTAAGCAAAAAAAAAAAGTATTGATGGGAAATGATATACAGGGTGTCCCAGGAGGAATGTGCCAAACTTCGGGAGGGTGTTCCTTATGTTAAAGTATGCCGATATAACCCAAAACACCTATGTCCAAAGTTGAACGGTTACGGAGATAATGGCCAGAGAAGTGTCAAACTTTGACCGGGGTTACACACTTGTTGATTACAAAATAGATATTAAAACTGGCAGGAATATGTGGATTCTGTAACGTTAATAATGTACGTAACATCAAACTAACTTGTGAGTGACATGAAGCCATAAAATTGAAGTACAAAAAACTCGCATGCCATCTCAAAGTTGTCGTTAAGAGTTCCAAGCACTGTACATGACACATGAATGGTAAGCGATGACGTAACGTGCTGACTGCGCGTTCTGATAAAGCGAACTCCATAAGCACGGATAGGATGAATCACGGCAGTCAAGGACAAACAGAGATAATTCCTCTCAGCTGATAGGTATAATCCGTGGACC
>NW_019739072.1:2517-4314 GCF_002891405.2 Cryptotermes secundus
ATTTTTTTGGATGCATTTTTTCTGAATTAATGGGAAACTGGAATAAGTTTTCAAAAATATATTTGAGAATAAATTGAAACTAGTGTCAATGTCATTTTCATCAAAGACTGATATGAAAGGGGCTGTAAATTCATTTTACTCATTGGAGGAGAATAATATTTAATTTCAATATTAATTAAATGATCTTGGTCTGTTGTTTATACCATGCTGGATGCATCCACTGTTGTTCCAGTCGTGTAAATAAAGGATTCACACACACAGGGTCTCCCTTGCCATCCCAGAACATAGGTACCTACTTACTACACTGGTTGTAGTAAATAAATTTGTCTGAAATGTCTTATCAGATGATGCAGCAGCAGCAGCATCCTGAAAGGTAGGTTTGCTTGCCAGTATGTGTGTACACTTTTCTTTGCAGCATTACCAGGAGTACATGGGCATGACATACCACAGTTTTTCTATTTATTCACTTAGCATTTACTACTAGTTTCCTGGACTGTTTGACCAATTGTCAGATACATGCTTAAAAGGTGGGAACACACATTTTTGAAGCTGGATCTGCTTCTGACTTCTCTCTTGGGTGAGGAGAGTGTGCGCCTGCCTACTCAGCTGGGTGCAAGAGAAAAGGTAGGTTCCCTATCGTACAACGGGGGACAGGAGCAGTGTGTGCCCTTTTGAAGACTACAAGAAGAGTCCAGAAAAGTAGTAGTAATATGAAGTATATAAATATAATTTAATACATCACTACTAATTAAAAAAAAATTGTACTTGACAAAAAAAACATATTTCTGTTAATAGGAGCACCTGATAGAATATAATAAATTCAGAAAGCTCAGAAACAATAATGTATGTTATGCTCATTCCTGGCTAAACTTTGAAGTATGTGTGTGTTGTTAAATATTATTTATTTATTATACAGGGTTAGTATAAAAAGAAATAAGACACTTTTAACGTTTTATAGAAACCAAAAAGTATTGTTGATGTAGCTGAAATACTTGCATTTTTTTTTCTTCCATATACGTCTCTTAAGTTTGTGGGAGTCTTGAGTTACAATGTTGTTTGTGTGTGGGGACTTTTGTTACATGACAGATATCAAAATGGAATGAATTGGATTACTGTATTGAGTCTGTTGTGTGACAAAAGGCCGACTGACATACACAGAACATTGATAAAGTGATATCAACAATACTTTTGTTTCTATAAAACATTGATAGTGTGTATTTCTTTTATACTACTAACCTCCCCCCTGATCTGTTTAACATGCCACAAAAAGGAAAATATGTTGCAGAGAATAATTTGCTTTATTAAATGTGTACACATCCTTCTCATATGAAAAAAAGTGCTGAGAAACATAGCATTTTTTTTACCTTTGTCCTTTCTGATTATTATAGTATTTATTATTCCTGTTGCACCATGCATGTATTTTAGAATCATTGAATGATTGTAGAGAATGATGAAGAAACTGTTTCAACAAATGAAAGTGTACAAATTAATTGAAAAGTGTGTAATGTAAAATAGATTTATTATGAAATGTTTTTTTATATACATGTTTGTAAACAATTTTTCATTTTAAAAGAAAAAGAAAAAGTTTCTTTTTCGAGAGGAATCCACACACACACACATATCCTGTATCTTCTCTCTCTCTCTTTTCTTATACAGAGAGGGGGGGGGTGTGTTTAAAATGTGAGAGAGGAAGTTGTTTTGGTAAGTGATGCCCCCCCACCAACACACACACTATATTTTTTTATATATAAATAATATATAATGGAGGGTCCCTTAAGGCAAACGGCCCCCAGGACA
>NW_019739072.1:4495-7964 GCF_002891405.2 Cryptotermes secundus
CCCCCCCCACTAGAAAAGGAGGGGAGTGCATTCCCCCCATGTAGGAGAGTAGACACAGAAAAAAACCTGTAAACTTACTTTTTAAGTAGCACTTGTGAGAGAGAGAGTAGTTCGAAATACACTCTCGACTTCAGTTGGGAAAAAAAGGTCTGGACCTCAATTCAGGAGGGGGGCCCCCCCTGGCCAAGAAGACACTACTCACTCTCTCTCTCTCTCTGGTGCAGCTTTAAAATCCAGAGATCATCATCACTTTTATGACTGGTGTCGTCTTGTACAGGTAAGGTAAAAAAAGATTTTATTATCTTATTTTATTTATTTCTTCCTGAAACCTACTCACAACACAAACACAAATTGTCAAATAAATAGAGAGAGAGGGAAAACAGGAGAAAGGATGTGATGATTGATGATGATGCTCTCCCTCTTTATAGTAAAAAAAAACAGTGTGTATAAAAAATTATTATATAAATAGACAAAACAGGTCATCCATGCCCCCCCCCCCCCCACAAACAGATAAGAGAGAGAGAGAGATTATGATGAATGAGCATCGTGAGGAGGCTTGATTTTTTTTTCTTTTAGCAAGGAAAACTAAAGAAGAAAAAAAATCCACCTAAACAGCAGCAGCATAAAAACAAACAACTTTTTTTATATAGTCACTTTGCCTCTCTCAACCTATCTTTTACTATTTCTTTTATACAGGTGCCAGGCTCATTATTTTTAAAATGTGAGAGAGGGGGGTTTCGGTAGTGATGGCACATTAAAGAAAACTTGCTGCTGACGACACATACACACATTACAACAAGGAGGGCTTTTGATACGGGGGGGCGGGGGCGTCTCATCAAGTTTGGTGGCAGAATTTGTGGTGGACAAAGTGGCTGTATTCCGTCCGTGTGTACTTAGACCCCCCAACTGACATAGAAAGAGACACTACAAACATTTCATTAACCCCATTACAAGAAGCAGCCAAAATGGCAACCCCCCCCACACATTCCAAAGAGCAAAGATCACACACACACACACACACACTAGCAAAAAAACTCATTCCCCGGAAAACAAAAAACTAAAAAATACACTGGAAACCCCCCCATAGCAACTGCATGAATCCTCCTCCAAGCAAATGGGCAAGAACCATAATGCAACACACCTTCACGCTAAAAGAGATCGACACAGCAATAAACAAAAACGACTGCAAAAAAAAAAAGGACGACTCACAAACTCCTCTCTATACCCCCTACTCATCCTATTCTCCCTCCTGTGGAAAACCCAACTGACCAATAATAATAGGAAAAACTCCTTGAAAAACTATACTCCTCAACAAAATTAACCAAGAATCAAATCCAAAAAGCTGCTGGACCCCCTAGACCGTTCGGATTCTCCACCACTCAACGAAGCCTTCGCACTCCCATAGTCAAGCACTGAACAAAAAACAAATAACTGCACTGAAGTATTCCTAGACAGCCCAGGCTTTCGACAAAGTCTGGCATCACTACTCTTCAAAATAACACTTCTCCCATCACACTACTTCCCAATATTACGCTCATATAAAGAGCAATAGAAGAACCTTCGTAGTTAAAAAGTAAACAATGAACAATCAAGAAGACTACGTACGATCCTCTCAGGCATACCACAGGAAGCCTGCTCAGTGCCTTTCCTCTACATGCTCTACACCCAAACCTCCCCACATCTCCCATACAACAAAACCCACCTCATACTCAAAGAAAAAAGGCTAAAAAAATGGAAAATCAAAGTTAATGAAGCAAAATCCATGCGGACAACATTCAAGCTTCAAAAAGGCAAATGCCCCCCCCCCCCAATGCAAATAAACCACACTACCATCCAACAAAAAGATCAAGCAAAAAGATCTCTCGGACTTACCTTTCACAGCAAGCTCAACTGGAAACATGTCCTCACAAAAAGGAAACAAATGGTTCAAAAAATCAAACACCACTGGCTCATAGGAAAGAAATCCATTGACAACAAGCTGCAAATACACAAAGCAGTCAGCAAAACAAATTATAGATCTCATCGTAAATGCACATGGTAATGTATATATGATGTGTCAGCAAATTAGCTAACCACCCCAAACCCTCCAGCCACTTTTACTGCAACACGACCACAGAAGAATTGAACAAAAGTGGCCAGAAGATCTAAAATCTGAGGGACGACTCAGTGAAAGTGATCCATTCAAGCCAGTGAAATCTGATTGTCAATATAGCATTCACAATCTGCCTGACACACACAATCATCATTGATGATGATGACTGATATATATAAAATTAATTTATCTGACTGTATTCAACTTAAAACATGCTGCTCATGCACACACACACACACACACACGCACGCACCTAGAGAGACAGAGATGTGATCGATTTGAACCAGTGCGAATAGTTCTGCTGAATATCGCGTTCATTGTGTAACTGCAGTTGCACTGGAGGAGTTTTTCCCACTGCCATTCCCCCCCCCCAGGACAACCAACTTCAATTTCATCAAATTTAGGATAAATAATATTGTGTGACATTGCCATTGGAGCCCGGGATCAGGACCCCCCACCCCCCTCTGACCAGTCTAATAGTGTGGCCAAAGACCATGTGATACCCCCACACAGTGTGAGGGAGTAGTACTGATGGCTAGAATAGAGAGAACCTCTGCGGGTGGAAAATGGTCTAGTAGAACCAAGCACCCACACAGACCAGTCCACCCAAAGGAATCTACAGCCAGGACCCTAGTTCACTGTCACCAAGTAGTGAGAGGGGGGATCATGAATGCCACCAACAGAGACCAAAAAGCTCAGGAGCAGATCCCCCCCCCCTCTGGCACCCTGCGAACCTATGTGGATCAGCCACAAGGACTGGGCATAAAACCGAAAACTAGTGTGGATGTGACCACCACAGTGGCCAAACCACACCTAAACACTACAGAATTTCAAGAGCTAGAGGAACTTGTAGCCGAGTATGCAGACTATAAGGGACCCCGAGAGCTATGTCGGCAGTACCAGCATATAGCTACTGGTAGGGACAGGTCTCACCGTAAAAAAACATAAATGTCTCGAAACCTCCACAGAATGGAAGACTTTTGGCAAAGAATTCTCTAGGTACATGGAATGTGAAAAACCCTCTCAATAAACCAGGTGAAATCGGTACAATATGAAAATCACACAGCCATACAGGAAATTAGATGGCTGGGTAAAGGAATCATGGACTTAAAGAAACATATTATATGTTACAGCGGTAAAGCAGAAGGCAATTAATGAATTTGGTGTAGCCTTGTAATAGAATTTTTCAATATGACGTTGATCAATGTGCACACGCACCTTTTAGCAAGGAAAAAACTAAAGAAGAAAAAATCCACCTAAACAGCAGCAGCAGCATAAAAATAAGCAACTTTTTTTATATAGTCCCTTACTTTACTAGCCTCTCAACCATATATATCTTTTACTTCTTTTATACAGGTGCCAGGCTCATATTTTTAA
>NW_019739073.1:0-450 GCF_002891405.2 Cryptotermes secundus
TTTCTACTCTTACCGTCACCCTCGTGTAACCTCCAGCCACACTGGTTGGTCGCTTCTCTTAACCTTCATTCCTTTCTCTTCTTGTACTCACCAATGCCGTCGTTGGTCGTGGAGCTCGCAGCTAGGTCGGCATTAGCAGGCTCCACCGCTTCTCCAACTCCACCACTTCTCTTCACTATGGAAAGAGTATCCGGGCCTGGACTTGGACTGGTTGGTTATGGGCGCCAGCAACTCTGGGTACAGCTGCAAAGTGAAGGGAAATATGGACGGTGTTGTAGCTGATGATGATCGGTGTAGCAATGGTTGGCTTGAGACTCTGGCTCAGGTCGTTTAGGGCCTTACTCCGACGAGGAGGAAAGAACACACGGGACACACAAACACTTGGCACCAATTAACTCTATTGACTTTTTTAACCTGCGCGCCTCTGAGATACATTTCAGTGCGTTACTC
>NW_019739074.1:0-488 GCF_002891405.2 Cryptotermes secundus
TCCGCCCACTCAACACTTTCCCCAATTGTGGCGGGTGTGAAGCTGCCCACATCCTCAATGTCACAAATGATTTTGAACAGTCGTCAGTAATGTTCATCTGCTGCAGGATATTGCTTCACGTTTTCCTTAAACTCTGCCTGTAGTGAGGCTCTTTTCTCTGTCCAGAATGCATGGTAGCCAGGCACCGAGGCGCCCGCCATCTCTGGTACGGCATGACACGACACGACACAGGACTCAACCAAAATCTGTTAATTTTAACAACAAAGAATCGAAAATTTCAGAGCTACCAGCAATATAACTCCTTAATACTCTCCTTGAGCGTAAATCAGTCCTGTCCTGTCAAACAGACAATCTCGAATCCACCACTCGATCCCGATTCCGCATCGAATCCAATCCGCTCTGACGTATACAACAGCACACGAATCTTCGAATCGAATTCATTCAATAACTCGGCTTCGGAGTCGCTCCTTTTTATACGCTGGTCGGTG
>NW_019739075.1:0-1021 GCF_002891405.2 Cryptotermes secundus
CCTAATTTTGCTCAGAGGTCTCCTAGAGACATGAGGTTCTTTTAGATGCCGTCAATCTACAACACGGGACCCACGGCTTTAAGTCCCTCCCAGAGGACTTGTTCCCTGAATTTTTCCGCCCTTAAAAATTCCACGACCTCCGCCAGGTTTTTGAACCCGCGTACTTTGAGTCATGAGGTGGGAACATTACCCCTAGACTACGGAGGCCGCTGTTACAGGGATACCTTTACTTTTCTTTTTACGTACCAATGAAGTTTTGAGATGCCTGTAGAAACAACTGTTAGTCATGATGTAATATGCCAGTTATTTCTGTGAGACTTTAACCCAAATAGAAATGTTTGACAAATAACTTAAAATTTCATTAAAATATATTCTGCCAGTTCTCTAGTTGTTTCATACATACAGACAGATGAACTGGCACTGTGCAGGGATGCAAGTGAGTTTAAAAATACATTTATGTTAAGTTCTTCTGTGACTGATAAAGCAGCAGCTAGAAGGCATATTAAGGAGTGGAGGTTGAGCTCCACATATTCCTAACTTTAGCAGCAGATGGAGAACAGTGGTTACCTTAATGCTGCAGTTGATTTATCCTTGGGGATAGCTGTCCCTGTACCCACTGCTAATACCTCAGATTTCAATACTTATTAAAAGATGTAAATTGAAACTGCAAACCAAATCATGACTTAAGCAAAAATGTATTATAAGTGTGGGCTTTGGAGTTCAGTCCTATATATTTTGGAAATCATTAGTGTTCTCCAGGTAACAAACTAGGAAGCAATATTTTTCTCTTCCTCATCGGGTCCAGACTTGTCCACCCAGCCTACTGTATACTGGGTACTGAGGGATGTGTCCCCTGTGGTACTCTGGCCAAGGTGTGAAGCTGACCACTCATAGTTAAGAATGGTGAGGGAACACCTGCACTCCTCACATGTCTTCATAGTGTGGTGCTTAATTAATTTAACAGAAATCAGTGGGCTGTTGAGTCAGGCTCTTGTTGCTAATCTCTGGTGTTGATGTGGCT
>NW_019739076.1:0-672 GCF_002891405.2 Cryptotermes secundus
AACGAGATTCGAACTCAAGACACGTGACAATTTGGTGTCAGAAGTTTACGAGCTTAAATTCGCCTCAGAGAATTTTACTGCTACAAAATGGAGACGCAGCAAATGATGGAAATGCTTCTCAAGGAAATCAGAACTAGCCAAGGAAAACTGGAGTCAAAATTGGACGCCAGCATGAAAACCCATCAGGAAGAGAGGAGAAAAGACCATAAGGATTTCATGGTAAGAGGGGAGGATGACAGGCAAGCATGGCGAGAAAAGGCGGACGCCGACTCGAAAGCCTGGCGGGAAGAGATGGCCGCCCGGCGGGAAAAGACTTCCGCTGAGACGAGAGCAACACAAGCAAGGGCGGCACAACAAGAAGGGGTCCCCATAGTGATACGGGTCGTAGAGACGATGGCCTGCCTAGAGATGGAGGCACGTCTAGAAGAAGAAGAGCCGACCTCAGCAAACAGGAAACCTGTGGCCGCAGAACTACGAGAGGTACCCGTACAAGACGCCGAACTAATGCCGGTCGGAGAACCGAAGAAGAAAAGGCGCAGGGACCGACATCGACGAAACATGAAGAATCCGACGCGGGGAAGTCGTGGACCACAGATGAAGTTGGCCGTCGTCCACAGGAGGGTGTCTCGCTCTGCAAGATTGGCATGGCGCAAGAGGAACATCTTCAGGAAA
>NW_019739077.1:0-876 GCF_002891405.2 Cryptotermes secundus
ACGCAAAGCTGGCAAGCTACCAACGCAAAGCTAGCAAGTTAGCAACACATATCTAGCAGTCTAGCCAGCTAGCAATGAAAAGATAGCAAGCAAGAATCACGAAAGCAATCAAGCAAGCAAACAAGCAACGCAAAAATAGCAAGATTGCAAAGCAAAGTTAGCAAGCTAGGAACGCAAAGCTAGCGACCTAGCAACGCAAAGCTAGCAAGTTAGCAACACATATCTAGCAGTCTAGCCAGCTAGCAATGAAAAGATAGCAAGCAAGAATCACGAAAGCAATCAAGCAAGCAAACAAGCAACGCAAAAATAGCAAGATTGCAAAGCAAAGTTAGCAAGCTAGGAACGCAAAGCTAGCGACCTAGCAACGCAAAGCTACCAAGCTAGCAACGGAAAGCTAGCAAACTAGCAACGCAAAACAAGCAAGCTAGCATCAAAATCTAGCAAGCAAGAAACGCAAAGCAAGCAACCCAAATTTAGTAAGCTAGCAACGCAAATTAGAAAGCTAGAAACGAAATCTTGCAAGCAATAAACGCAAAGCAAGAAAGCAAGAAACGCAAAGCTAGCAAGCTAGCAATGTATAGATAGCATGATAGCAACGCAAAGATAACAAGCTAGCAACGGAAAGTTACCAAGGTAGCAACGCAACTTTAGCAAATTTGCAAAGCAAATCTAGCAAGCTACCAACGCAAAGCTGGCTAGGTAGAACCTCATATCTGGCAAACTAGCAATGCAAAGCTGGCAAGCTAGCAAAGCAATGCTAGCAAGCTAGTAACGCAAAGAAGGCAATCTAGCAACGCAAAGTTGCAATCTAGCAACACATATCTAGCAAGGTAGCAAGCTAGCAACGGAAAGCTAGCAAGCGAGCAACGCAAAGAT
>NW_019739078.1:0-465 GCF_002891405.2 Cryptotermes secundus
CTAGAAACGCCAAGCTAGCAGGCTAGCAAAGCAAATTTAGCAAGACAGCAAATGAAAGCTAGCAAGTTAGCAACGCAAATCTAGCAATTATTCAAACTAACAAATCAATGCTAGAAAGCTAGCAACGCCAAATTAGCAAGGTAGCAACGCAATGCAAGCAAGATAGCAACGCAAAGCTAGCAGGCTAGCAACACAAATCTAGCAAGCTAGCAACGAAAGCTTGCAAGCAAGCACTGCAAAGCAAACAAGCAAGCAAACAACGCAAAGCTGGCAAGATAGCAACGCAAAACTGGCAAACTAGAAACGCAAATCTGGCAAGCTAGCAACGCACAGCTATCAAGCTGGCAACGCAAAGCTAGCAGGCTAGCAACGCAAAATTAGCAAGCGAGCAACGCATATCTAGCAAGCTAGCAAGCTAGCAAAGCAAAGCTGGCAAGCTAGCAACGCAAAGCTGGCAAGCTAGAA
>NW_019739078.1:594-700 GCF_002891405.2 Cryptotermes secundus
CTAGCAACGTAAAGCTATCAATCTAGCAACGCATTTCGAGCAATATAGCAAGCTAGCAACTCAAAGCAAGCTAGCAACAACCCAAGGCTAGAATGCTCGCAACGCC
>NW_019739079.1:0-511 GCF_002891405.2 Cryptotermes secundus
CGAGTCCTAGCATCCTGGTCGCTTGGCAACGCAAGTCAACAGCGGTGACGTCACCAAGTATTAACAGCGGTTACTTCCGCTAGCGTTACATAGCAACACAGCGCCAGGCAACAAGGGTGCCTATTACGTGGCCNATTTTCCCACCCTTTGTACCCCTGTGTCGCGGAAAGAAGTATGTTTGGGAGCAGAGAGTTAGTCTGATAAGTGGATCCACTTGGGTAAGCACGTCTGCTGACCAGCCAGGGATATTTTCTAAATTTCAATTCAGAGGGGTGTTGTTTCAAAATTGCGTTTCGGCATAATCTGGGTCTGGCCACAGACGTTGGGGTTGGGCAGGTTGTTCAGTTGATTCCGCGCGGTGCGGATTGATGTAGGGTGGAGGAACTCGGCCAGGTTTATTTTATTTATATATATTTTTTGTGTANATATATTATTTTCTTGAGGCAACCTGTGACTGAGGTTTGCTTAGCCTGTGTAGTATAGACATTTAATTTCTTGATGCCGCCTGTGG
>NW_019739080.1:0-454 GCF_002891405.2 Cryptotermes secundus
GATAATAATACATTGTGATTTACAGAGTCAAATGCCTTGGTTTGATCACAAAATAGTCCTTCCACTGATAATTTACTATTCAGTGCCAATAAAATATTATTTATTAGATTATATGTAGCTATATCAGTGGATGATTTAGCTCTAAAACCATATTGTTCTTGAGCAAGAATATTATTAGCATCAATATGATATTGAACTCTATTGTAAATGACCCTTTCAAACATTTTTGAAAAAGATGTCAGCAAGGATATTGGCCATAACTGTCTTGTCTCCCTCTTTATAAATAGGGCTTATCTGTGGATACTTTAATCAAGCAGGAAATATACCTAAACTCAATGATTTATTGCATATGTAAGCTAATGGGGATAACATAAAAGGCATACTTATTTTTAGGATGTTTTGTGGAATATCATCATATCCCTTAGAATTCTTCCATTTTAATGACTTGATTATA
>NW_019739081.1:0-1914 GCF_002891405.2 Cryptotermes secundus
TATGCAGATCATTAACTTGAAAAGTTCTAAAACGACAGTTTCACTGCATTCTCTGTTGAGAGGTGAACCTCTGGTCCACACGGTACATACACCTTAGGCATAGACACATGCATTTTCGATAACATAATTAAATTACTAAAGCCAGTAATAAAATCCACATCTAAAATTTATGTAGGCACATTCAAGTGACTTATGTGGCCGCGCCATAGCTAAAGCGGTTAGTCGCTGGCTTCCCACCATGGCGGCCCATGGTTCGATCCCAGGTCTGGTCAAGTGGGAATTGTGGTGGAGAAAGTGGCGCTGAGGCAGGTTCTCTCCCAGTACGTCGGTTTCCCCTGCCAATTTTCATTCCACCAAATTGTCCATCATCATAATCACCTGGGGCAGGCTTCAATAGACCAAAAGTGGCCGCCGTGCAGAGTGGACCCAGTTGGACTCCAACCTCCACTAAGCGAATTTAATTTTTTCATGTGATTTAACAGCTGCTTTGGAGTGGGAAAACAAGTAAAGGCCTAAAATGCTCAAGCCTGCACTGACAGATATTCTGTGTATATCTTGCATAAATTCCATTCAGTGTAGTAAATTCACAAAGTGTGCACGGTGCCCATGAAGTACAAGTGCCCTTACCCGGACAATGTATGGGCCAGGGTAACTGCAAATTACGGAGCAGCAATTGTGGTGCCTACTCAAACAAACGAACACCTCCTCTCATTGAGGAGGAGAGCGTATTTCCAAACACATGAATGGTTTTGCAAAGAACAAAACTTCAACCATATTTCCTGATGGCGCCTGAAACCAAGAACAACTTTGCTGGTGAAAACCAGCAGCAATTTAGTGGATTATACTGGACAAATGACTTACATGGACTGGACAGCCAAGGGTTCGAATTTTGATTCCAGGTAGGGGTATGAGTTTTCACCAGTCCTGGGACCCACTCAGCCTCCTATCCAACTAGTAGTGAGGTCTCTTCCAATGGGGGTAAAGGGGAGCGGGGATGTGAAGCAGACCACTCGTCTCTGTCTAGTGCCGAAGTGAAGAATGGTGGGGCTATGCTTCCACTGCTCCCTGTTTTCATGGCATGGTGCTTAATTACTTAAGCACATGGACAACTTTACCTTTTCCCTCAACTTACGTGAAGGGTGAATGCCATTCAACCCCACAGTATCAAGGAGGAAGAACCATGTGTCTCTGGCCAATCTTGGCAATGTTAGCATATGACACGACATGCAAACAGTAGGAGCACACTGAGAGTGAAATGGACACAATCTCCTCATCCTTCTGTTCCACATGGATTATACGAGTAATATCTATGCCAAAAGCAGATGTGAGCTGATTAAATGCTGCGCCCCAGCAAGTCCGACCCTGTATCGACTGTACTGTGCTCACATTATCTCAGTATTCCATTAATTACCAACATACAGGTACACTCATGGCACAACCAGACTGCATTATAATCTAATTAAAAAATGAACATTACAGACAATTTGATGATGTGATGAGTATATTCGTGCAGCGGTTGCTCTCTATAATCGTATCCAAACACTCCAGTCGATTATCAGTGGGGACACCAGCTGTACTGAATGACTCTTTCCGGGTTATTCTTTAGTTACTGCAGGGAAAAATGTCATGACTGCTTTGTTTCAAATCTTTCCAAGTTAACCACTTATGAAGCATCATTCCAACCAATGCTAAGTAGCCTAAAATACTAGGAGCATAATAAAATAAACCCTAAATAGCATACGCTCGCCAGAACACTAATACACTTGTAGGATACCTGTAGATTCTAAAGGCATCTGGAATCGCTGGATTTTTGGACTTTGTCCCTTGTCCTGCTAGAACAAGCTCTTTCTAATGGACCCATAAGAGTAATTATGCCCCCCTCCCGCAAGAGAGGACTGAAACAGACACAGTTTC
>NW_019739082.1:0-560 GCF_002891405.2 Cryptotermes secundus
TAGCTTTGCATTGCTAGCTTGCTAGCTTTGCATTGCTAGCTTGCTGGCTTTGCCTTGCAAACTTGCTAGTTTTGCTTTGCTATCCTGCTTGCCTTGCGTTGCTAGCTTGCCAGCTTAGCTTTGCTACATTGCCAGCGGTGCGTTTCAAGCTATCCAGCCGTGCGTTGCTATTTCCTAGGTTTGCGTTGCTAGCTATGCGTTGCTACTTTGCTAGATTTGCGTTGATAGCTTGCTATCTTTGCGTTGCTACCTTGCTAGATTTGCGTTGCTAGCTTGCTATCTCTGCGTTACTAGCTTGCTAGCTTTGAGTTGCTAGCTTGCTAGCTTTGCGCTGCTATTTTGTTATTTTGCTAGACTTGCGTAGCTAGCTTGCTTGCTTTTATTGCTACCTTGCTATATTTGCGTTGCTAGCTTGCTAGCTTTGCGTTGCTTTCTTGCTAGCTTTGCGTTGGTACCTTGCTATCTTTGCGTTTCTAGCTTGCTAGGTCTGCGTTGCTAGCTTGCTATCTTCGCGATGCTAGCATGCTAGCTTTGCTTTGCCAGCTTGCTAGCATTGCGTT
>NW_019739083.1:0-1094 GCF_002891405.2 Cryptotermes secundus
TCCCAACCCAGCGCCGTGGAAATGTCGCATCAAGAAATTCAGTAATAATAGCAGCATAGCCCGCAGGACCACCGTCTTGCTGAAAGATCACATTGTTATCATCATCAATTCGGAGTACTGTTAACATTTGCAACATGTCGGGGTAATTGTGTGACGTCACAGTGCGTTCTGCAAAGAAATACGGGCTAATAACCCGATCTCTGCTAAGAGCGCACCACACATTAACCTTAGGGCTATCACGCACATGTTGAACAAAATCATGGGAGCGTTCCTTACCCCAAATTCTTACGTTGTTTCGATGGACATGTCCCGAACATGAAAAGTGGCCTCAGCACTGAACATTACATGATGTAAAAACTGCCGGTCCTTGTCAATTTCATTAAGAATATCGTAAGCAAAATCGTATCTTTAGCTATTATCAACTGGGCAGACTGCATGAAACAACCGATGTTTACAACCAGTAAAATGCAGTCATTTTTTAATTTTCTCCAGTGAATTTAAACACCGATTTCTTCGGACTGCAGATAAAACCGTTTCGGATGTTCTCCACCGACTCGTCCAGAAAGCTGTTTGTCCAGTTGCCTTCCCGTCTTTCCCAACGACGAATGCTATTTCGTCTGTTGGTTCTTTGTTAAACACACGACGGTACTTACGTCGTATTTGAGTAAGATTCAAATTTTGCAAGACGCAAAAAACACTGCGCTTTCCTTCTAACCGTCGCCATCTTGCGTAAATCACTCGGCGAGTTAGCGTCACCTTGGATACGTTGCGCGTAACTGCTTGACCTCCCTCCCTCCCGCCGACCCTATTCAAAGATCCACTTGTTAGATTCCAGCAATCGAATCATTTAGAACCCCACCATGAACTTGGGACAAAGACGTATTAACAAAACATATGTGCTTACAATTCAGGGACATTTAAAGTAACTGAACTCGGTATTATTGCAATTTCATGTCCCATCCAATCGATCAGGTGGAACACAACCCACTAGTTAATAAGCGCTGATGTGACGGAAAAATGACACAAGACTTGGAACTCTGAACATGTGGTATCTGTGTAGGGGCAGATACACTGAAACTAGTAGGAAGAGAATT
>NW_019739084.1:0-491 GCF_002891405.2 Cryptotermes secundus
GTTACATACGAGGTTGATGCATTTGTGCATGTCGTACTAAGAAAGCTTTAAAAACAGTTGGTTTATGAGGAATTAGTTCATACCATTGAATATTTGACGCAACAGACAAGGTGTCACAGAAACCGATGTTGCTATAACCAAGTTTTACTGTATCTGCAAATATTTCATCCTTGCTTTCTGAAAAAGAAAATATGAGCAATCTCCCCCTAAACGATGGTTAACTATCGGAATTAAAACTTCTTGCAAAAGGAAAAAAGAACTACCTTTTTATGAAGGTACATGACAACAATCTAAAGCAATATTATAAATCATACAACAAGATCCTGACTAAGGTGATAACTGAGACATAAACACTCACTATAATGGTAAAATTACCAACTCCAATACTACCATTAAAGCCACTTGGAATATTATTAAAGCGGAGTTAGGCAAAAATCGCCTGAAGAAAAAAACAGAAAAAATAAATTCAAGTATTTTTAATAATCATTTTT
>NW_019739085.1:0-660 GCF_002891405.2 Cryptotermes secundus
TGCATCTAAATAAATACATAAAATACAGATTATATTTACACTTAACGCCTATATTGATGCATACTGGGGAACATCCATCAGTCAGCATGCACTTCCCTTCTATTCCTTAGCTGTTGATCCTGAGAGAAGAGCAAAAATTCATCAACAGTATATGATGGATTATGTATTAGGACATCCCTTATTTCTTTTATAAAATGTTTTTTATCATGTACTAAATCAGTTAAATAGTCAGGCAGACTGTTAAATACAGTGCTACTATAAATGATTCATTCGTTTTTAAAATGCTATATTTTCCAAAGTATTATGTTGCGCCGCAATTTTGAGACTAGAAGTAAAAATGCATTGCCTAAATGTTTANAAGGCTTGTGACAAACGTTTTACAGCAATTACATTAGTATGTCAACACCTGGACAGGCAATCTAGGTTAAGAATGCCTGAGTTAGCAGAATATGCAATAGCACTTCTGCAAGTCGCGTTGTAGGTACACTGGAGTATAATAATATTATTAAATAAGCAGCAAAAAGGTACCACGGACCCACCCACAGCCTATTAGAATATACCATTTATGGAACTGAGGACAAAAGGAGGAGTTAACCTCCATCTTTCGCCAACCGTAGAGTCAGCAAGTTAATGGTATAAATTGCTGAATTAAGGAGACTT
>NW_019739086.1:0-425 GCF_002891405.2 Cryptotermes secundus
TGTGTTGTCTTCATAGTATGCATCCTGTTGTGTCATATATAGAAAATATGATATATACGAGTACAGTAAGGACAGTCTACACAACAATATCTGTGAAAGAACAACAAAATAGACACTAATGTGTCAACATTTTGTTTTTATTTGTTGCTTATTCTACATATTTCAACCCCTATTTTGTTCTTTCAGAAATATTGTTGTTTAGACTGTCCTTACTGTATATATCATATGTCCTATATATGTGTTGCGATAACGGAACTACCCGCAGTTATAACACAACATGAATGGCACTCCACTNTGGCATTCCATATTGTCAACCTATTTGGAGCTGGACCTCCCTAAATGCTCTCTGCCTTCGTGACATCAGTGCTTAGCAGTGAAATTTTGTTGCTCTGACAAATGACTCACCTAGGAACAGCTGAAAGGTG
>NW_019739087.1:0-540 GCF_002891405.2 Cryptotermes secundus
GCAACAGCGAACGGAATAAAAGCCGGCTGAGTAGCAAGCGAGAGTGAGTGTGTTATCAACTGTTCTCAAGGTAGCAGCCAGCGAGTGTGCGATAGCTAAGAAGCCAGCGAGCGGAAGACTTATTATGTGCTTTCGAGACTTAGTGAGTGCTGTAGTACAGTTATACCTGGAGTGTGTAATTCAGGGAGATTTGTATAGCTCCCGCGTTATTAGCACGTGAAGATTTTGTTGTAGGGTTTGTAAAGAGTGGAAACCCGTATCAGTGTTATAATTAAGTGTAGCCGGTATTTGTAGATTGTTCAATAAACCAATTAACGATCTCTGCGGTGTATTCTGTAACGAAACACGTTACAATATATATATATACACACACACACACGTATATTTATATAACATTTGGCTGTTAAAGGTTAATTAAATGCCTGTCCAGCCTTACAAATGCATAATTTTATTTAATTTGGAATTTGTTAAACAGTGGCAGTGCAGCATAGCTTATGTTGAATCAGAAATCTCCATACATGCTCATGGACTCAGGCACAC
>NW_019739088.1:0-719 GCF_002891405.2 Cryptotermes secundus
AAGTATTTCCCAAAACTAATTCTACTCTAGCCAACATTTTCCCTTAAAATATAAAAATTAAATACTCTGTTAACATGTTACCGGGAGTCGGCGTTCAGGGCACAAAAATGCTATCAGAGACCTGGCTTGGTGAAGCAAATAGTTCAGTGGAACTGTAGGATACTAAGAAGCAAGGTCCCCGGATTTCAACAGGAGAGCCAAAACACAGATGTCATAATGCTGTCAGAGTCCTGGCTTGGTGAAGCAGAAGTTCTGTGGAGCTGTAGGAGCCTAAGAAGCAGGTTCCCAGAATTTCAACAGAGGAGCCAAAACCTAATGTCACAATGCTATCAGAGACCTGGCTTGGTGATGCAGGAAGTGTATAACTGAAATTGTGAGAATAGAAAGGAATGAATTGTAAGGAGTGAGGGGGGAGGTTGCAAGTTTTCTAAATAACAAACTGAAATGAAGAAAGTTGTCTTCTGGGTTTAGGCACCGTGTATTCTTCGTTTTGGCCGACGTTTCGGAGGAACGTAGCGCCTCCATCTTCAGAGCAGTTGAATAGCTGCGGAGAGCAGTAGCTGTGGNATATATGGGTCAAGATAAAATATTAATCATGTCATATTATGAGCAGCAACGCAAGAAAATCGAGCTGAGAGTATGGTAAAAGTTCTTCACAAATTCAAAAGTAAATTCTTGATTGGCGGAGACATCAATGGACATCATCATTCGTGGGGTAA
>NW_019739089.1:0-685 GCF_002891405.2 Cryptotermes secundus
TTGAAAAAAATTAATTAAATTAATTTTAATGTATAAAAATTTTATCACAATTCATTAAATATTGTAGTTATTATAAGAAATTTAAAGGAATTCCTTATTTAGTGTGAAGTATTTTAAAAATTATTTGAAATTCTTAATTTTACATTCAAAAATTCAAAGAATTTTAGGTGAAAATTATATTGATTTTGTTTAAATCTTTCAAAAATCAATAAAAAATCCTTAAATTACCTTCGAATCGTTGAAAATTCCTTAACTTCCTGAAATCTTATGTAAATCGTTAAGGAATCTGTTAGAATTCCTGAATTTAGCGCGAAATCTTACACAAAATTAGTGATAATATTTTTATTGACATGAAATCGAGATTTTTTTAATTTCATAAATAATGTTGAATTTCAAAATTAGTATAGAATTCCTTAAATTATCATGAAACACTTCAAAATTTGATTAAAATTAAATAATGATTAAATACCGTCAAAAATTGACAGAATCCATGAAGTGGGTTCTTTGAAATTTTTTTGAAATTTTTTCTATTAACTTGAAATCTGGAAAAATTTTTGGTCAGAATTTCACAAATTACTTTCAAATGTATCAAACCTGGTTACTTAACAATAATGAAAAATTGACTTAAATTTTCCCTAATATAATGTAGAAATACTCAATATTTTGGAGAGAATTTCATTTAAAA
>NW_019739090.1:0-777 GCF_002891405.2 Cryptotermes secundus
AAAATTAGCAAGCTAGGAACGCAATTCTCGCAAGTTAGCAACGTATATCTGGCAAGCTATCGACGCAAAGCTGCAAAGCTAGCAAATCATAGCCAGCAAGCTTGCAACGAAAAGCTAGCAGGCTAGCAAGCTAGCACCGCAAAGCTAGCAAGATATCAACGCAAAGCTAGCAAATTATAAACGCAAAGTTAGGAAGCTAGAAACGAAAAGCTGGCAAGATACAAAAGTACAACTGGCAAGCTAGCAACGCAAAACTGGCAAGCTAGCAAGAAATCAACGCAAAGCTAGCAACCTAGGAACCCAATGCTAACAAGCTAGCAACGCAAAGCTATCGAGATAGCAACGCAAATCTAGCAATCTACCAAGTTAACAAGGCAAAACTAGCAATCGAGAAACGCAAAGCTACAAGATCGCAACTCAAAGATAGAAAATAACAACCCCAAGCTATTAATATAGCAACGCAAAACTAGCAAGCAAGCACGGAAGCAACGCATAGCTATTCCAAATAGCAACGCAAAGATATCAAGCTAGCAACGCAAAGCCAGCAATCTGGCAAACAATAGCTAACAAGCTTGCAACGGAAAGCTAGCAACGCAATGCTAGCATGTTAGCACCGCAAATTTAGGAAAATAGCTTTGCCTAGATAACACGGTAACAACGCAAAGCTAGCAAGCTGGCAACCCAAATCTAGTAAGCTAGTAACCAAAATTAACAAGATAGCAACGCAAATCAAGAAAGTTAGAAAGCTAGCAACGCAAAGCTAGCAAGAGAGCAACG
>NW_019739091.1:0-272 GCF_002891405.2 Cryptotermes secundus
CATCGGATACTTCCCTGACCAATGGAAAGTAGCCCAAATCATACTCCTCTTGAAACCAGGTAAACCTCCTCATGTACCCGCATCTTATCGACCTATAAGCCTTCTCCCCTTGCTTTCCAAAGTCTTTGAAAAACTTCTCTTCCAAAGACCTCTCCCCATAGTTGAAAACCAACTACTCTTACCTGATCACCAATTCGGATTTTGGCAACGTAATTCTACAATACAACACTCATCGAATTGTGAACAAGATACACGAGGCACTGGAAACGAAA
>NW_019739092.1:0-603 GCF_002891405.2 Cryptotermes secundus
GACATACGGCCATGTTTAAAGTGGTTGAACCACTCTTTAATTTGACTGACCCCATTGCATCATCGCCGAAAGCCTGCTGAATTTTGCGAATTGTTTCCGCTTGGGTATCCCTAAGTTTCTGACAAAACTTAATGCAGTATCGCTGCTCCAAGCGTTCTGTCATCTTGCGTGAAACGAGAATGCGACGAACACGTATTACACCACTTCGCTATCTGGCAGCCACAGACGCATCCGGCAATGTTGCGAGTCAGCAAAATATCACGCATGCGCATGAAAGTCCCTTCTACCACTACGCTCCGTTTCCCCACTCTTTTGGCCATTACTTATAGCGGAAAAAAATAAAGTCGGATACTTTTTGGACATATGGTATGTTCTCAGGACGCTGTAGCAAGGTCTGGATGCGATTGAGACGCAGTGTGAGTGCTGGAACAAAAGAAATGCAATTTTATGTCAAGAGAGTTATATCGGTTGGGTGTCTTCTCATACTGAACGGACGAAGAACCCTCTTTGTGAGTCATGTACAACATTTGTACATTTTTCGGTAAAAGTATTAGATACAGAAATGATCGAATCCAATGCCTTCACATGCATGTCCATTGAAAA
>NW_019739093.1:0-437 GCF_002891405.2 Cryptotermes secundus
ATTTCACTAAAAAATGCAACATTTTAACTCGGATTTTGGTAGATTGTTACGTGACTAACATGAGGCTACTGTGGAAATGCCCATTTCGGTTACAACGATATTCGTTTATAACGACACTATTTTTAGGTCCCTTTGATGACGTTAACACCAAGTTCTACTGTATATATTTTAGTTATTTTAATATGAAGACGGCAAGGCATGCAGTGAACTAGTTTAATGTAAATTGAATAAGCACCTGAAGATGGCACTTTTGTGCCGAAACATGTAGTGCGAGAGAGAGGAGTGAGATAGATGAGTGTATGCACTGGAAGACGGTTGAAATAAGTCATGGTTGTTATTAATGTTATGTTATGTTGGTTTACTTTATGCTCACATGCCCCTTGCTTGTGCCTTGTTCCCTCTAGCAGCATGTGGTTTTGCCTTCAGGTCTTCATTAG
>NW_019739094.1:0-307 GCF_002891405.2 Cryptotermes secundus
AGCAAAGCAAAGCTAGCAAGCTAGCAGCGCAAAGTTAGCAAGTAATAAACGCAAAGCTGGCAAGAAAGCAACACAAAGCTGGCCAGCTAGCAAAGCAAATCTAGGAAGCTAGCGACGGAAAGCTAGGAAGCTAGCAACGCAAAGCTAGAAAGATTGCAACGCAAAGCTAGCAAGCTAGCAACGCATATCTAGCAAGCTAGAAAGGCAAAGCTAGCAAGCTAGCAACGCAAAGCTAGCAAGCTAGCAACGCAAAGCTATCAAGCTAGCAACGCAAAGCTAGAAAGCCAGCAAGGCCAAAAGCGCAAGC
>NW_019739094.1:328-1128 GCF_002891405.2 Cryptotermes secundus
AGAACGCAATCAAGCCAATAACGCAAAGCTATCAAAATAACAACTCCAAATTATCAAGCTTGTAACGCAAAGCTAGCAAGATTGCAACGCAAAGCTATGAAGCTAGCAACGCATATCTAGCAATCTAGCAAGCTAGCAACGCAAAGCTAGCAAGCTAGCAACGCAAAGCTAGCAAGCTAGCAACGCAAAGCTAGCAAGCAAGAAAAGCAAAGCAAGCAACCAAGCAACGAAACCCAAGAAAGCTAGCAAAGCAAAGCTTGCTATCTAGCAAAGCAAAGCTAGCAAGCTAATAACGGAAAGCTAGCAAGGTAGCAACGCAAAGGTAGCAAGCTAGCCACGCATATCTAGCAAGCTAGGAACGCAAATCTGTCAAGCTAGCAACGCAAAGTTGGCAAGCTAGCAACGATAAGCTTGCAAGCTAGCAACTCATATATATCAAGCTTGAAAGCTAGCAAAGGAAAGCTAGCTATCTAGCTACGCAAAGATAACAAGCTAGTAACGGAATGCTAGAATGAAAGAAACGCAAATCAAGCAAGCAAGCAACGCAAAGCAAGCAAGCAACGCAAAGCAATCAAGATAGCAACGTAAAGCTAGCAAGCTAGAAACGGAATTCTAGAAAGTAGCATCGCAAAGCTGGCAACCTAGCAAAGAAAAGTTGGGAAGCTAGCAAGCCATAGCTGGAAAGCTAACAAAGCAAAGCTGGCAATTTATAAACGCCAGGCAGGCAATCTAGCAACGCAAAGCTGACAACCTATAAACGCAAAGCTGGCAAGCTAGCAACGCAAAGCTAGAAAGCTAGC
>NW_019739095.1:0-499 GCF_002891405.2 Cryptotermes secundus
TAAGTTTAGATTCCTCAAATTATATCCAATCAATGAAATTTCTTTCTATTTCCTGAAATAATACGAAAATCGACATAAAATCTACTACAGTTAAGAATTAGTGAGTGATCTTTCACATAATAATTGATATTATTTATATTATTTGAAATCGAGAAAGAATTTTTGTTTAAAATTACATAAATTTGGATGAAGTTCAAAATATTTTAGAATTCCTTCAATTATCGAGATATCTCTAAAAATTTTGATTAAAATTAATTACCAATAAAATATCGTAAAAAATTGAATAGATTTCTATAAATTAAAGTGGAATCAATGAATATTTTTTGAAATTCCTCATATTAACTTAAAATCTGGATTAAATTTTGGTCACAATTTCATAAATTACATTAAAATCTTTCAAAACCTTTTTTATATTCCTTAAATATAACTTAACATCAATCAAATTTGATTTACGTTTCCCTAATATAAAGAAGAAATTGTCAATAATTTGGGCAATATT
>NW_019739096.1:0-1313 GCF_002891405.2 Cryptotermes secundus
GGTTTGCCGACTCTAGAAAACGCAACATATAATTGTCCATGTGAGGAGCAATCCGTGTCTAGATCTAAACAGCACAATTCTAAATATTGGCCCTGAGCTTTGTTGATGGTGATTGCAAACGCCAATCGAATTGGGAATTGCAATCTCTTAAATTGAAATGGCACATCCGTTGGAATCATAGGAATGCGAGGAATGAGGACATCACCTTTGAAACCTCCTGTCAAGATTGTTGCTTCTACGACGTTGCTCAATAAATTTTGCTGCAAGCCGCGTGCCGTTGCAAAGCTTTGGCTGGTTAATATTTCGCAACATGATAATTGGCACGCCTATTTTCAATTGTAGTACGTGCGGTGGCATCCCTGGCAGATCGAGTGAATTAAAAAATTATGTTGGATAATTAACCGCTTCATCTGTATCCACAACAGTGTCGACGGACTTATATGTGACTGCCTCGCATTGAATGTTAGACTGAATGATATTGTTAAGTTCGTTGACGTCTTTGTTCTTGGCCGCAAGAATAGCTCGTTCACTCAGCCAATCGTGATTCTTATAATTGGTTTGTATATTGGGAAATACTTTTTCAACCAATTCTTCTTTTGACGTCACTAAATCGCAGACGTTATGAGGCAATGAAATTCGTCCTGAGGTCAGCTCAACCGGCACCTTTCCGTTCCCAATTTCCAGAAATTGATGTCAGAATATCTCAGATGATCGATCGTTTTGCAGCTGGACACGCAAATTTATAGTTAATTTTAACGTCATTACGTGTCACCATAAAGTAGGGTATTTCAGGCAAGCATTTATTTCGTCCGCTGGTGTCGATCGAGGAATTACAGGTAATGTTTGCCTGAAATCTCCTGCAAGCAATACTAATGCGTTCTCAAATGGTCTGATGTTTCCACGCAAATCTTGCAATGATCGATGAAGAGCCTCGAGCGATTTTTTGTGCGCCATTGTGCATTCATCCCAAACAGTAAGTTTGCATTTCTGCAATACTTTTCCCATGCCTGATCCTTTGGAAATGTTCCACGTGGAATTTTCAATGAATTGCATGTTCAATGGCAATTTCAAAGCGGAATGAGCAGTTTTTCCACCCGGTAACAATGTCGCAGCTATTCCGGACGATGCAAGAGCTAAGGCTATGTCATTTTGGGATCAAATTGCTGCCAGAATTAATCCAATTAGGAACGTTTTACCAGTTCTTCCTGGCGCATCTAAGAAGAAGAATTCTGCAACCCCGTTATTGACAGTTTGCATTATTTTATCGTAAATGCCTTTTTGCTCAAGTGTTAGCTTAGGAATATTTGTTTGCA
>NW_019739096.1:1442-1550 GCF_002891405.2 Cryptotermes secundus
CTCTAAGCACAAATCTTCAATCATTATCAACGCTTCATTGCAGATTTCTGCTGTGAAATTCACGTTCATATTGGAATTTTCCTTGCGTATTCGACGGAAATTATCTTC
>NW_019739097.1:0-391 GCF_002891405.2 Cryptotermes secundus
AATACAGGACATGCATATGGAACAGTAACAGAGGTAATGGAAGTTGTAACAATGGGAAAGGAAGCAGACATTTGAATACATTAGAGAAATACCATATATATAAAATAAGTAAGAAAGGCCTACACATGAATGACACACACATAGAAACACACAATCCCATATTTCAAACAATACATGAAATCTATACAGACTAACGGTACCTCCCTCTCCCCACTACCCATTCCCCCCCCCACACTCACAAACATAAAACACAGCATATGTAGTAAAGATAAGCAGCAGCACGCACACAGGGAGACTACACAGAGTAAGTGCAAATAACAGTATAAATACATAAGAAAACACTACGTACATAAGATAGTAATACGAATATTTGTATATTTAGACAACACCT
>NW_019739098.1:0-557 GCF_002891405.2 Cryptotermes secundus
GGTTGCAAATTTTTTGAGAATGGAGATTACGTATAATAAATGTGTTTGTGTGTGGGAGCGGTAGTCGATAATTTTCTAATGCATTCATTTGTAAGCCCATGAATATTTAATAATTATTACGCAAATACAGAGAGAGAAAAAAGACTTGAAATAATTCTTATAAAACGTGTTTCCTGTATTTGATTTAAATAACATAAAAATTAAATGTTATTTAGAACCAGTACACCAGAAACCTCGTGGTTCTGTACTTGGCCCCTTACTTTTCACCATGCACAGAGGGGCAAAATAAAAGTACATCTAAGGACATAAACGAGAAAGCTGAACCGGAATGCAACGGCGCTAGTGACATGAAGGCCAGAGCCACTTTATCAATAGCCAGGGCGGCCAAATTTTGCGGCGGGAAAGTGTGTGTAGCTATGAACTCTCAGCCCAGACCTACTCTCTTTCCTACTTCAAATTCGGAACTGATCTATCTTCAAAGTCTGACGAATGGATGATGTCCCTTCCAAAGCAAGCATACGGCCTGAAGCTAGAAAAATGGCACTAAATTCTGACAA
>NW_019739099.1:0-399 GCF_002891405.2 Cryptotermes secundus
GTATGTGAAAAAATTAATAAAAAATTTAACAATAATTCTAGGAAAACCTTCAAATTTATGACAATTACTATATTATTAAATGAATATTGATAAAAGTTTCATTGATTATAAGTTAGTTAAATGAATTTAAGCAGATTATGGACGAACACAACATATTTCATTAAAGTTTTTCCGAATATTCTTTGACGATTTCATGCTAATATGAGGAAATACAGGCAATATATCAAAGATTTTTTTATTCAATGGATTTCTCTCCAAATTATTGAAGATTTCTACTATATAATTCGGAATTTTAAGACAATTCTGATTGATGATAAGTTAATTTAAATAATATAAACCAGGTTTTCAAAGATTTCAACGTAATATATGAAATTTTGACAAACAATTTTTCAAGGATTC
>NW_019739100.1:0-743 GCF_002891405.2 Cryptotermes secundus
CACAATCCCATTGAATTGGACGTATTCCATGCACGCCAGCAACAGCGCTGGCACTACAAACGGAATGTCCATTTGTTGAGTCTACTGAAACAAAATAACCTTTGATTCACAATATTAATTGATGTGAGGATCTGATCCTGTTTTGTGCAAGAATTAACTCAGTACAGCTTATTTTACAAGACCCATTGCAGTTTTATCTTCATTTCCATCTTCCATTTTCTCAGCGTCAGCCTAGGAATGGAAGTGCAATGTGAATAACCCTCTCTACTGCCGGAATCAGAATCTCAAAGCCTGCGTTCAGATGCATTCACTTACACTGCTTGCATACACTGTTCCCTTCTACCGCAGCAGCAACAGCTGATCCAGTCTGATCTTACATAACTACACCTGTTTGAATGGCCTCTCCACATAATTTGTATGCTTCTCCAAGTATAATTAGAATACAATTCTTTATTAGTGTCCGTTGCAACACAATACAATGGTCAAGGCCAAAATTAACTTAGCTACATGTTTCGGCTATTAAAGCCATCATCAGGCAAACACATGATTACCATATTCACACACTACTGAACTGCAATTGTGATAGTGAAGCTGGATATGTTGATAATTACTACATTATAAAATACATTGTATATAAATACAATGAACTGTAAACTTATTATAAAAACGAAAGTTATGGTGTAAAATAAGGTCAAAATCTCTTCATGTGATATTCCATATCATCAAGTCAGTTGTTGCAATTT
>NW_019739101.1:0-1019 GCF_002891405.2 Cryptotermes secundus
ATTTCACGTCAATATAAGGAAACACAGACAATATGTGAAAGTTTTATTCTCATTAAATGGAATTATGTACAAATTTTTTATGATTTCTGCATTATATTATGGAAATTGAAGTCAACTCTATTTGATGTTATCTTAAATTTAACGAATTTATACTAGGTTTTGAAAGATTTCAATAAAATTTAAGAAATTTTAACCAAGAATTATTACAGATTTCAAGTTAATATATAGAATTTCAACAAATTGTCAAAAATCCACCTAAATTTAAGGAAATCTATCGATTTTCTAACGTTATTAAATTATTAATTAATTTTAATCATATTTTGAAGGATTTCATTATAAATTAAGGAATTCTAAACTAATTTTTACCTTCTTCGACCTAATTCATTTAACTTTAACCAAGAATTCTAACTCGATTTCAACATATTATAAATGAAATCAATTAGTTTGTGAAAAATTTCACACTAATTTTGGGAATTCTAGCAGACATTTTGAAGATTTACAAAATTCTTTCAAAAATTTAAAGAAATTTAGAATGATTCTAAGTTAAATTAAGGAATTAATTGAATTTTCAACGAATTCAACGAAGTGTATATAATTTCAACCTAAATTTTATGAAATGTTCACAATAAAATAATGAATTTGTAAAAATTAATAAAAAAGTTAACAATAAATTTAGGAAATTCTTCAAATTTCTGATAATTACTATAATAATAAATGAATATTAATAAAATTGTCAGTGATTATAAGTTAATTAAAAGGATTTAACAGATTATGGACGAACACAACATATTTCATTAAACTTTTCCGAGTATTCTTTGACGATTTCAAGTTAATATGACGAAATACAGACAATATATCAAAGATTTCTTTTCATTCAATAAATTTCTGTCCAAATTATTGACGATTTCTGCATAATAATTCGGAAATTTAAGATTATTCTGATTGATGTCAAGTTAAATTTAACTAATATAATTCAGGTTTTGGAAGATTTCAACGTAATGTATGAAATTTTGACCAAG
>NW_019739102.1:0-431 GCF_002891405.2 Cryptotermes secundus
TAGCTTGCTAGAATTGCGTTGCTAGCTTGCTAGCTTTGCGTTTCTGGCTTGCTAGCATTTCCTTGCTACCATGCTAGCTTTGCTTTGCTAGCTTGCCAGGTTTGCGTTGCTATCTTGCCAGCTGTGCCTTTGTAGCTTGAAAGCCGTGCGTTACTAGCTTTATAGCTATGCCTTACTACCTTGCCAGCTTTCCGTTGCTAGATTGCTAGGTATGCGTTGCTAGCATGCCAGCTTTGTGTTGCTTGCTTACCAGCTTTGCGTTTCTTGCTTGCTAACATTGCGTTGCTAGCTTGCTAGCTTTGCGTTGCTAGATAGCTAGCTTTGCGTTGCTAGCTTGCTAGATTTCTAGATATGCGTTGATAGCTTGCCAGCTTAGCGTTGCTAGGTTGCAAATTTTGCGTTGCTAGCATGCCAGCTTTGCGTTCATAACT
>NW_019739103.1:0-908 GCF_002891405.2 Cryptotermes secundus
AGGTCAATTTATTCAAACTGTGAAATATGCACATGACCTTATGCTAATGGCTAAGGAAGGAACTGTGCTCAGGGTATGATTGATAGACTAATTGAAATTGGAAGGTGCTACTGCATGGAAATGTATTTGGCAAAAAAAAAGTAATGAAAATTTCTAGGAAACCAATCCCAGTCACAATAAAGATGGACCAAAAACACCTGGAGAATGTGAAATATTTTAAATATTTTGGTAGCTTGTTAACAGATGATGGAAGGTGTACTAGTGAAATTAAATCCAGGATTGTCATTGAAAGAGCTGCATTTAGCAAGTAGAAGAATATTTTACCAGCAAATCGGACTTATTTTTGAGAAAGAAACTAGTGAAATGCTACATTTGGAGCATAGCCCCGTATGGGGCTGAAGCATGAACTCTTAGGGAAGTAGATCAGAAATATCTGGAAACTTTCGAAAAGTGGTGTTGGAGAAGGATGGAGAAGATCAGTTGGACCGATTATGTGAGAAATGAAGAAGTGTTAATTAGAGTCAGTGAGCAGAGGAATATCCTACACGATATAAGAAAACGGAGTGCTAAATGGATTGGTATTGTTTTACGCAGAAATTGCATTCTGAAAGAATATATTGAAGGAAAGATAGAGGGGCGGATAGAAGTGACAAGAAGACAAGGAAGATGACGTAGAAAAATGATGGATGACCTTGGGGACAGAAGAGGTAGTGTCATTTGAAGCAGAAAACTCTAGATCGCATTAAGTGGAGGAATTGTTTTGGAAGATACTGTGGACCTGTTGTCTGACAGATTACTAATGATGATGATGATGGTATATTTATACAATGCCTTATCTTAAACACGTAAACAATTGAGTTTTTTGCTTATAAAATCATATTTCATATCAGAGGAAAGGAGTACAATGA
>NW_019739104.1:0-2708 GCF_002891405.2 Cryptotermes secundus
TCGCAATTCTAGCAAGCTAGCAACGCAAAATTAGAAAGCTAGCAAAGCAAAGCTAGCAAGGTGCCAACGCAATTCTTGCACGTTAGCAAGCTAGCAACGCAAATATGGCAAGCTAGCAACGCACAGCTGGCAATCTAGAATCGCAAAGCGAGCAAGCTAACAACGCAAAGATAGCAAGCTAGCATTGCAAAGCTAGCAAACTAGAACGGAAACCTGGCAAACTAGCAACGCGGTGTTACAAAGATAGCAACACAAAACTAGGAAGTTAGCATCGCAATGCTAGCAAGCTTTCAAGTTTGAAACGCAAAGATAACAAGCTAGCAAAGCAATGCAAAGTAGTTAGAAAAGCAAAGCTAGCAAGCCAATAACGCAAAGCTAGCATGTAACAACGCAAAGATAGCAAGCTAGCAACGCAAAGCTAGCAAGTTACCCACGCAACGCTAGCAAGCAAGATACGCAAAGCAAGCAAGCAAGCATGCAACGTAAACTATAAATTTAGCAACGCAAAGCTAGCATGGTAGCAACGCAAATCTAGCAAGCTAGCACCGCAATGCTTGCAAGCTAGCAACGCACAGATGGCAATCAATAAACGCAAAGCTAGCATGGTAGCAACGCAAATCTAGCAAGCTAGCACCGCAAATCCAGCAAGCAAGCAAAGAAAAGCTAGCAAGCTAGCACCGCAAATCCAGCAAGCAAGCAAAGAAAAGCTAGCAAGCTAGCACCGCAAATCCAGCAAGCAAGCAAAGAAAAGCTAGCAAGCTAGCACCGCAAATCCAGCAAGCAAGCAAAGAAAAGCTAGCAAGCTAGCACCGCAAATCCAGCAAGCAAGCAAAGAAAAGCTAGCAAGCTAGCACCGCAAATCCAGCAAGCAAGCAAAGAAAAGCTAGCAAGCTAGCACCGCAAATCCAGCAAGCAAGCAAAGAAAAGCTAGCAAGCTAGCACCGCAAATCCAGCAAGCAAGCAAAGAAAAGCTAGCAAGCTAGCACCGCAAATCCAGCAAGCAAGCAAAGAAAAGCTAGCAAGCTAGCACCGCAAATCCAGCAAGCAAGCAAAGAAAAGCTAGCAAGCTAGCACCGCAAATCCAGCAAGCAAGCAAAGAAAAGCTAGCAAGCTAGCAACGCAAAGCTAGCAAGTTACCCACGCAACGCTAGCAAGCAAGATACGCAAAGAAAGCAACGCAAATCTATCAAGATAGAAACGCAGAGCTGGCAAGCTAGAAACGCAAAGATGGCAAGATAGCATAGCCAATCCAGCAAGCCAGCATCGAAAAGCTAAGAAGCTAGGAACGCAAAGCTAGCAACGCAAATCTAGCAAGAGAGCAACCTAACAAATGAGAGCTAGCAAGCTAGCAAACACAAAGCTAGCAATCTAGCAACGCAAAATTAGAAACGCAAATTTAGCAAGATAGCAAGGTAGCAACACAAAGCTAGCAAGCTAGAAATGCAAAGCTAGCAAGATAGCACCGCAAATCTAGCAAGCTAGAAAATTAGAAACGCAAAACTAGCAAGTTATAAACGCAAATCTGCAAGAGAGCAAAGCATATCTATCCAGATAGGAAGCAAGATACGCAAAGCAAGCAAAGATGCAAGCAAGCAACGCAAAGCTAACAAGATAGCAACGCAAAGCTAGCAAGCTAGCAACGCAAATCTAGCAAGCTAGGAACGCAATGTTAGCTAGTAAACAAATCAAACTTAGCTAGCTAGCAACGCAAAGCTAGCAAGCTAGCAAAGCACAGCTGGCAGGCTAGCAACGGGAAGCTAGCAACGCAAAGCTAGCAAGCTAGCAACGCAGAACTAGGAAGCTAGCGACTCAAAGCTAGCAAGATAGCAACGCAAATCTAGCAAAATAGAAACGCAAAGGTAGCAAGCTAGAACGCAAAGCTAGCAAGGTAGCAACGCAAAGCTACCAAGATAAAAAGCAAAATTTGCAAGCTAGCAAGTTAGCAACGAAAACCTAGAAAGCAAAAATCGCAAAGCAAACAAGCAAGCAAGCAAACAAACATCGCAAAGTTAGCTAGGTACCAACGCAAAACTAGCAAACTAGCAACGCAAAGCTAGCAAGGTATCAACGCAATATTAGCAAGCTAGAAAAGGAAAGCTAGCAAGCTAGCAAAGCAAAGCTAGCCAGCTAGCATAGCAAAGCTACCAAGCTACCAAAGCAAAGCTAGCAAGTTAGCAACGCAAAGTTGGCCAGCTAGCAACGCAAATCTGACAAGCTAGCAACGAAAAACTGTCAAGCTAGCAACGCAAATCTGGCAAGATGGCAAAGCAAAGCTTGCAAGCTAGCAAAGCAAAGCTAGCAAGCTATCAAAGCAAATCTAGCAAGCTAGCACCGCCAAGCCCCAAGCTAGCAAAAATGCTAGCAAGCTAGAAATGGTAAGCTAGCAACGCAAGCCTAGCAAATTAGCAACGCAAAGTTAGCAAGCTAGAAACGCAAAACTAGCAAGCTAGCAACGCAAAGCTTGGAAGCTAGCAACGCTAAGCAACAATCTAGCAACGGTAAGCAACAATCTAGCAACGCAAACCTAGAAAGATAGCAACGCAAAGATAGCAAGCTAGCAACGCAAAAATAGCAAGCTAGCATTGCAAACTAGCATGTTAGCACTCAAAAGTAGGAAGATAGCAACGCAATGCTGCCAAGCTAGCAATGCAAAGCAAGCAACATAGAAAAGCAAAACTATCAAGCTTGCAACGCAATGCTAGAAATTG
>NW_019739105.1:0-196 GCF_002891405.2 Cryptotermes secundus
CACCTTCAAAGTAGGACCCTTGCGCGCGCGTGCTCACACACGCACACACACTCTCTCTCTCTTGCTCCATCGATTCTGCCATTGTTGGAAGCAGTGGTGGAAGGCTTCTTTTGGAATCTTCCGGAGCTCAGCCATCACATTCGATTTAATGTCCTCCATGGTTGCAAAACGTGTCCTCTTGAGGCCCATTTTCAGA
>NW_019739105.1:354-481 GCF_002891405.2 Cryptotermes secundus
CTCTGAAGCAGATTTTCCCAATTTGCACATGAACTTGATGTTCGCATGCTGTTTGAACTGCGACATTGCGCCGAATGACCAACACGTCTAATTCAAATGGAACAGTAACGACACTGCACACTGAAAC
>NW_019739106.1:0-614 GCF_002891405.2 Cryptotermes secundus
CAAGCAACTCAAAGCTAGCAAAGTTGTAACGAAATGCTAGCAAGCATTCAACGCAAAGCTAGCAAGATAGCAACGGGATCTAGCCAGGTAGAAACGCAAAACTAGCAAGCTAGCCACGCAAATCTAGCAAGCCTCCAAAGCAAAGCTGGCAAGTTAGCAACGCGAACTGGCAAGCTAGCAATGCAAATCTAGCAAGCTAACAACGCAATTCTGGCAAGCGAGCAACGCAATATGGTAAGCTAGCAACGCAAATGTGGCAAACTAACAACGCAAAGCTGATTAGCTAGCAACGCATACCTAGCAAGCTAGCAACAGAAGCTAGCAAGGTAGCAACGCAAATCCAGCATGCTTGCCACGCAAATCTAGCAAGCCTGCATCGCAAAGCTGGCAAGCAAGCAAGGCCAAGATGGTAAGCTAGCAAAGCAAATCTAGCAAGCTAGCTACGCTAAGCTAGCAATCTAGCAACGGAAAGCTAGCAAGATAGCAAGGCAAATTTAGCAAGCTAGCAACGCATTAATAGCAAGCTAGCAACGGAAGGTTAGCAAGCTAGCAAAGCAAAGCTGGCAAGCTAGCAACGCATAGCTGGAAAGCTAACAAAGCAAAGCTGGCAAATT
>NW_019739106.1:630-696 GCF_002891405.2 Cryptotermes secundus
CAAGCTAGCAACACATAACTATCAAGCTAGCAACGCAAAGCTAGCAAGCTAGCAACGAAATCTAGC
>NW_019739107.1:0-606 GCF_002891405.2 Cryptotermes secundus
CAAAGCAAGCAAACAAGTAAGCAAGTAACGCAAAACTATTAAGATTGCAACGCGAAGCTAGCATGATAGCAACGCAAAGCTAGCAAGCTTGCATCGCAAAGTTAGCTAGCTAGCAACACAAAGCTTGCAAGCTAGCAACGCAAATCTAGGAAGCTAGCAACGCAAAGCTAAGAAGATAGCAACGCAAAGCTAGAAAGCTAGCAACGCAAAGGTAGCAAGCTAATATTGCAAAGATAGCAAGCTAGATCGCAAAGCTAGCATGCTAGCAACGCATATCTACCAAGATAGCAACGCAAATCTAGCAACTAGAAACGCATAGCTAGCAAGCTAGCAACGAAATGCTAGTAAAATAGCAACTCAGATCTAGCAAGCTAGCAACGAAAATCTACCAATTTAGCATGCTAGCATCGAAAATCTTACAAGCTATCAATGCAAACCTAGCAAGCTAGAAACGAACAACTTGCAAGCTAGCAACGCAAAGCTAGCAAGCTAGCAACGCAAAGCTAGCAAGTTAGCAACGCAAATCTACCAAGTTAGCATAGCAAAGCTTGCAAGCTAGCTAAGCTAACAAGTTAGCAACGCAAAGCTAGCAAGCTAGCAAAGCAA
>NW_019739108.1:0-11537 GCF_002891405.2 Cryptotermes secundus
TAGAAGAAGACATGAAGAAACTTGTATTAGAACTCAGTGTTTCACACAAAAATTTGTTAGATGCTGAAAGTGAAATACAGGAATTAAAATTAAAAACCATTGCAGTAAGAAAGACTGAAGATCTGGAAGCAGAAGTTGAAAATCTTCAAATTCGGAATAAGTTGTTGTTACAAGAAAATCAGAGTGCCAGTAACAATATTAGTGAACTTTGTGCACTAAATAACCAGTTAAGGGCACAGCTAGCAGAGAGGACAGATGTTCCAAAAGTCTCTGTGGCAACCAACACAGCAATTTCAGGTACATTATATGATGCTTTCTTTACACTTTACTCAAAGTGCATATGAGCAAATTTGAGGTTGTAACTGGCTAATTGGTTTACATTAAAACTAGATCAAATTTACTACATTTCAAAAACATTCCTCCACATTGTTGGTAAACTACATGGTGTCGCATCCCAAAGGGCTATGATCTTCATATTCACTGCCATGGGAACCTCAGATCTCTCATTCTTCAATACTTTCATTTGATCTTTGTGTATTCTAGATTGGTGTACTGCTTTCCACCCCCTTTCATATTGAGTTAACTCAATATTATGCCAGCTGCATGAGAAAAACTCTTGCTGAAACACAATTAGTTCTTCTTTGGGCATTTTCCTAGACAACATAGTAGATTGATGTGCAAAATATTTTGGATATACTGTAATGCAATCACAAATTCAACTAGCCTCTGCTGTAACAGCATCTGTATGAGTAAGGATGACAGGTAATGCTGTGTGTGGTGAGAGGTCAGATGCTGTTACAGCAGATGCCAGTCGAATTTGTGATCACATTACAGTATATCCAAAATATGCACACTGCAAATTTGTTTTTGAGTAACTTTATAAAAATGAAAACCTCCCCACCCCCTTTTTTTTTGCGTTTGTTGATTGGGTGAGAATTCTGGCTGCTTGTATACTGCATAACTAGGAGTTAACTATATTTTGACATGACTACATGAATATTGCCTGCTGTGTGGAAACGGCTCAATAAACAAGCGAGCCGTTGTTGGGCAATGAGCCTCGACAACAATTGAAGAGTTGTTGGAAGTAGTGTGCTATGGCTATGTAGCGATTGCCATCAGTAGTAGCTGACAACGTGTATGTGATTATGTAACAAAAGTATGCAGGCAACAAGCAGAAGTCATACAAAATCTTGGGAATGAATATGTTCACAATGTAGGACAAGGCAAAGCCAGACTTAGAAAATATAAGAGGCTTAAACATGGTAATGGGCAAGCTTATGACCATTCAAGTTGCCATTGTAGCATAAGATAAGTAAGATATGCATGATCTGCTTTCCAAAGCCTGGACTGACAAAGGATTTTTGTATAGTGCAAAAGGAAAAATTTTCAGTAACATTCTGTATGTATGTGTAATACACTTGACAAAGGCAAAGCCTATTCATTAGAGACAAACCCAACCTCTCATTAGAGAGGATGTTAGATAAGGACTATGACTACAAGGGTTCAATTGCCCCCCAAAAAAAAATCTCTGGTCGTGAGTCTCAAGGGACTACATGCCAAGATGAACTGATTGGCGGTAAACTGCCAATTATAAATTAACTCTCACCCTGAGATAGTTAACAACCAGTGATAGCCAGGGATAGGTAGTCATTTCTTATTAGTGAGTTGTGAGATAGTAGCCAGCTAGCAATGATGTAAACATGACAGCAGAAGAATCTCCATTGCTGGAATCCATCACCAGGCAATGACTGGTGAGGTCATAGAAGACTTAATGTGTGCCTTAGTACAGTGGTTTGTAGAGTGCATAGATCCATTAAACTTACAGTTACCTGTAGTTACGAGTTATAAGAGTCCAGTAAATCAAATTACGAATTCAAACCCTGTGTCTGTTCACATGTGGCATTGTCTTAAATTAATACTCATGGCAATATAGGCAACACTGTGGTTGGGGAAGAATTCAAAACTTCAACAGCATTTATACCGAAGTCCACCACCGACATAATACTGAGCTAGTTGCAGCCACCTCCCATGGACACAACTTGTGATTGTCTTTATGTTATTGTCACATCTCGTTTTTGGTCTGCAAATGGGATGTATTCCGAGAGGATTCCCTACCGCTAATCTCTCTGCTTTCCTTGTCTTCCATATCCTAACCAGTATTGAGCCCACTATAGTCTCCTAGATTTTACCATCCTAATAATGCTACATTACTTTCATAATCACAGTCCTACTTATGCAGTATAATGTCAGGTAATGTTTGAGTATGTTGTTTCTTTAGAGAAACCATATTTCATACCCAAACGGTATATCTGGCAAAATTGTTTTTTATTTTGATATTTAGTCTTTTGGAGAAAAGATAGAATGATTTTTCACACTGAGTATTTACAAGTATTTTCAAATGTAATATATTCAGAATGTCCAGTCTATTTCTTATCATTCTGGATAAATTTTTCAGTATACTAAAACTGTTAATTGCATGCAGTTGTTTTATGATTTTTCTAATTTTGTTGCCATGCCATTCATATATTTGGTGTTATATTAATAACTTTTTCTGACCTGTTGGAGAATTTTTGTGTTGTTTTATTATGAACAAAGGCAGTATAGTGTACTAACCAAAAGAAGAGGAAAACGTGTGTTTTCTCATTTGGTTTGTCAAATAAAGTTTTCCTGTTCATACTCTTAGTTTTATATTATAGGCCCTTGCCACTGCAAGGAATTAACAGAAAAAGTCCACGAACTGAAACTCATTAATGTACAGCGGAATAACAGGATTGGAATTTTGGAGTTGCAAATTAAGGCGGAAGAATTCCCTTATCAACAGAAAGCCAAGGAATTAGAAGATAGTGTTTCATACTACAAAAATAAGGTAACTAGAATGATGTCATGAAATGAAATTACATTGGAAGGTTGCAACATGAAATATTGTTAACAGGGTTCCTTAGTGCAGTTGTGTATATCCATCAGTTAATCTTGCATGTGAGAGTACTGAATAAAGTTTGTGTGTGGGATGGACCTTGTACAAGTTACTGTTGCTGTGACACCAGAATAACAATGGAACAGAAGGGATGTAGAATGTTTCTCAACAAATTTTATTCATTGCAAAGCTAATAATAGCAAAATGGAAAGAAAATCTAATATTCCTCAATATACTGGTTACACAAGAATAGCAGCAGAATAGGAACAGAAATGCAGTGTACCTCAGTAAGTACAAAATTAAGGTTATGTTATATTTTCCCACAAGGTTGATTTTTGTGTTCGAAGTGGAGATACTCTGCTTAAAAATATACCAGCCAATGATTCCATGGTCTTTCCCCCGTTATTTTCAAATTTATAGCTCATTTAAGTAATACATATTGCTCTGTTATACAAATATGTCTAAATCATTTCCATAATTAGAATGCTCAAGTCATGGAGGATAAGTGGGCAGTGAATGTAGCACGAATGGGGGGAAGGGGAATGCATATAGGATTTTGGTAGGCAAGCCAGATGGAAAGAGACCACTAGCAAGACCAAGACTTAGGACGATAATATTAAAATGAATCTTAGAGATAGGGTGGTGTGGTATGGACTGGATTGTTCTGGCTCAGGATAAGGACCAGTGGATGGCTCTTGTGAACACAGTAATGAATTTTCGGGTTCCATAGAACTCTGCAAAATTCTTAAGTTGCACAACTGGCAGTTTCTCAAGAAGGGCTCAGCTCCATGAAGTTAGTTAAACCATTTCCATGCAATTTAGTATAATTTTGATTTCAGTTGATCTCATTTCTGAATCCTGGCCATCCATTACACCTGTCATTTGACTTATTTGCTTTTATTTATTTTACTTGGGGTTTGTGCTCCATTGCATATGCATTGGTGTGAAACATGATTTTTGTGTTACAGTTTCAAGCCCCAGTCCAGTGTGGAGTTTGATTCCTTGAGAACAGCACATTAGATAAAACTGTATTGACAAATTTAATACTGTCCGTGTTAAATGGGGACACAAGAATGTGGTTGCATGAAGTCTTCCATTAATACATAAGATTATGTACAGACATTTTATGCACACACATACGAGTACATATACATGCATACTCACTCACAGACAAATGAATGACCCTACCTGTATTCCCTGTATTCTGTTAGGTTATCAAAAGCACCAGAATCAATGGTTTGGATTGCATGCCTTTAGATACTCTGAGTGTAATAAGGCTCGATTATCAAGATAATTCCTTGGTGCAAAGGAGCTGAGGCATAAAAACTGTACCTCCACATTAGGTTCACTGACTTTCACTGTTAAGAGGGCTGTGACTGTGGGTAGAATTTATATGTTTATGTTTTTCTGCATTCGGCAATTAATTGTGTGTGTGTGTGCATGCGTGCGCATATGTGAGAGAGAGAGAGAGAAGCAGTAAATCTTTGGTGAACAATTGTTTGCTGTATTTTGAGTTTCCCTTTCCATTTGCTTTAGTTTCACTGCTAAAATACATAAATTTGTTTTCTCTTGTTAGTTTTTTTTATGATAGATGTTATTGTAGCCTGTGTTTGGTTTCTGAATATTCTCATTGCTGTAGTTTTATCCACAAACAAAAATTTTGATTTGTATTTGTTTCACTGCCAAAATTCTTTTTATAGTGTAAATGCTATTATATGTGTTTTCTAGATATCCTCTTACTATGATCTAATGTTTGATAACTTTTAAACCAGAATTATGAATAGTCACATTACATGTTTACTTTTCTATTTTTGTGCTTTATTGAAGAAAGTGAGCCTTTTACACATAGCCATTATCTTGGTTTCATTAAGCATTCATTTAAGAGGATGGGCCAGTTGAGACCAGATATATACCCTTTGACTTTAGTTTGCTTTTGGTATTTCTTTACAATTGTAAGTTGTTCAGTACAGGAACTCTGCCACTTTGAAAGATTAATAATAGTAGACTCAGGATAGATAGACTGTTCACATAACAGTAACCAGTTCTTCAGATCTGATGTTTTATGGATGAAGTTCCAAATACAAATTACCTTTGAATCTTTTTCATGCACAGAACATGGAACTTAGAACAGACTTACGCCGCTTACATCACATGATAAAAGAAAAAGATTCAAGCGAAAACTGTGATAGCTGCAGAAAGCGAAAATCACTGAAGTCACACCATGTTGCTGTTCAAACAGATGAAGTCAAGGATGAGTACTTCTTAATGGCTGGAGGTGGTGGAAGTGGAATAATAAGGGTATGTATGCTGTTAAAATTGGAATCCATATCAAATCCAAATTTAAAATTAAATTCAGTGCAACTTGCATGATGTATATTATTGGAACACCCTTTCATATCATCAAGCCTACACAAATTTCCTATAAATCTAGGAGCCACCATGAGAGACTGGACATCAGATTAAAAAACACCATAACTTGGGTAAGAAATTCACTCATTTTTACTAAGAAAAGGACAGTTGAAATATATACATATAAATAATAGTTCCTGCCAAGCTCAGGTAGAAACCAACACATCAATGATAAGGTATGGAGAGTGGAAATACAACAGGATGGACAGGTAAAAAGAAGGTGACGGAGTATGAAGGGCAGAGAAATTGTGGTACTTGAAGAAGTGACATGATAGATGGTGAAGATGAATGAAAAAGGGACTGAGAAGCAATAAAGGAGAAACAAGGGATGGGGATAAAGATAACAAGTGGCCAGACAAAAGGAAGGAATGCTAAGAGTAATGTAACAGCAGAAACTTCCAAGTGGCATCATGAAAATTTTAGGTACCCAGACTTTGTGCAGGCCTGGGTCTTAAATTAAGACCTACATGTTTCATCCTTATTATCAAAATACACGTCAATAATGCAACAATATAAAAGACATCAAGAATATGTTATTCATTAAAAATGTATTTTAATACTTTATGATGTTAAAATCATTACAATGTTATGAAGACACTAAAAGTATATTTTATACATTAAAAGTGATTATCAACATTTCTAAAATGTCTCTAGTTTTACATATATTATTTTCTAGTTTACAACAAGTTTCAGCTGCACATGGGCCATCATCAGGTGACTTTTTCTTTTTGTTTTGGGGGAGACCACTACACTGTTCACTTGCCCACCGTGCTCCCATTCACATCAATGTTTACTACTATCTCATGACTAGAATGCTGTCATTGTACTATTTTGCGGCTATTGTACTGCAATGTATAATGTGTATTAGTATGATTAGTATAAACACTTTCATGATATTTTATCGTGTTGTTTTCATATATCAAATATTGCTATTCTGTGTACTTATGTTTTTGTGTGTTGTATTTCTCTTGTGTATGTGTCACTAGTGTGGTCTTCCTCTATACTAAACATAGTGTGGTTGTTCCTGCTTATAATACATTCTAGGTAGCATGTATAGTGCTATCTATCGCAGAGATCATGCACTGTCTGAAATATCAGGTTGCGTGTCTCGATATGTACATCATTCATGTGTAAATTGATCTTGTATATCTTATAAATGTGATATCTCTCTAGTGTGTTCAAATGTCTACTTTTCCTTCCAATCCTTATGATGTCCATAGTGTCCCATATTTAATATATGGCTTGAATAACCAGATTTGCTACAGTTACTGCTAATGGCTTCTATGTGTTCCTTTTGTACATGTTTCAGCCTGTTTAGGTCACCACAGGCTATATGTACATCTGTAGCACGGTGTTTAGCTTATATTATGTATTATAACATTTAATAATTGATTTTATGAGTTAAACATATGATTAATGATATAATAGACAGGTTCTCAAACTGTGGGGCACGACCCCCAGGGGGGGGCAGCATACTTTCCTACAGATAAAAATTAAAACTAACCTAAATCAATTAGAAAAGTAACAAAAATAAAAATACATATAGAAAACTTTTGATGAGTACAGGCTTTAATTATCATGAATTTCAAAATAACTAATAATTATTCTCTTTACTGGCAATTATAAAAATCTTCACAGCTCTTCTACGAACTTCCCGTTACTTAAACCCACTCAGATACTCCCAAATACTGATGAATACAGACAATCCGGCTGCTTGTTTCCCAAACTGCAGTCCGAAAGCCTTCCTGGCGAACTCAACTTCTCCCCTTTTGATTTTAAGAAGCAGCTGTCATTTTGTGCCTGGGTTCTTTATTTGCTCGCTGTTCTGTAACTGCTGCTGGAGGCCTCGGTCCCTTATGCCGTTGTTGCATTCCAGGCCCTTCCAACGTCTCCTGTCACATGTCCCTATCATCTTTGTTTTGCTCCTTACGCCTGTGTCTTGCATAGCGGGTAACCTTCCTTCCAGCTGCGGTCACTTCTTTCCATGGCCCACAATTTCGTGGGTCAGAATTTTTCTGAAGATGGTTCCTCTTGCGCCATGCCACTGTTGCAAGACGGGACACCTTCCTGCAGGCAGCACCCAACTTTTTCTGGGCTTCACAAATTCCTTGGGTCAGTTCCTTTGGCTCTCCACATCACCCTGCAGCTTGCTTCTGGCCCCTATGCTGCTTCTTCTGTCCTTTGACCGGTTTCACTACAGCATCTTCCTTGGGGACTTCTTGATACTCCACTACGGACTACATCCCACTTCTGACACCAGCTGTCACGTGTTTTCTACATAATGAGTCAAGGAACAATGGGTTTTGAATTAGACGAATATTTATTGGACAAGTATTTGTGTACACTCACAGTTATAATCACTCTCAGTAACGCCTTCAGAAGTTTCCTCTTTGATGGCTGTACTCTTGCATCGCTATTCTCGGTGGAGCCTTCCTTCTTGGTTCTTCCTTACCACTCGTTGGATCCTCACTATTCTGGGTTCACATCAAAAACAAAGATAACCATATAATACGGATCCATATTGGTTATAAATACAGCACTTATCATGAAATAACACCTGATGATGACCCATTAAGGGTCAAAAGATGTGCCATAGATACACGTGCATGACCTCAATGTAAATAGGCCATTTGTATACTTTCATAGACTGTTGTATTGACTGAAAATGCGAAGTAAAGAAATTATATAGAATTGAAGATGAAGTTCCTTTGTACTAATTTTTAATAATTTTGAACTGATATCTGACAATGTTCGATGGCCTATTTTTGTGTACCAGAATATGGCAAAAGAGCTGATCATGGTGGCCATACTGTCTAAAGCATGAACTGTCTTCTCACGCTCAAACACTGGGGTAATGGGCTTGAAATGCGCTTGAGGCATGGATGTTTGTGTTGCCCTTTGTTGGTAGCTGGCTTGCGGCAGGCTGATCCCCTGTTCAAGGGGTCCTACTGACTATATGATCAAGAAACTGTAAAACAGAGGCCATAGTTCATCATGAACTGTAATGCCCACAGGTTATTGTGTTCATGTGTTCATTCAAATAAAACTTGAAAAATACAGACTCAGGATTGAGCTCACCACTGTGAAGTGACTGAATATACCAATTACAGAAATTACGAGCACTATTATCATTTAACTGTAAGCTTAGCCCTACAAGCCACAGTTTGCACATTCTGTAGCCACGTGACCAGTAATTTCTGTAACTGGTGTCTTCATTCTGTTCATGACAGTAAAATTCATCCATGATTGACATTTTTTCACAGGTTTGATTTCTTTGAATTGATGTGGACAAAAAATAGCAGATACTGAAGCACAGGAATTCACATCTTTTCATGAAATCCCACTCCATAATGTAAAACTGGTGTTTGGTGTGCCTTCAGTGCAATGAACTTTGTGGGTTATGCGTTTTATTCAGAAAGTGTGAATACTGAGATATATGTACTGCTAAGAGAATAGTAAATTTCATCTTTTCATGTTATCACCACAGCTAAGTAGGAAAGGCAACAACCCATGCAGTGAGCATTGGGATAGAAGTAGTAGTACCTGGAACCAGTGCTTGCAGCTCTGTCAGTGAACTCTGTTAGCATGATGTAGCTCAGCATCACTACTACATTCCCATCCATAAGTGTGTATGTGTGCATGCATGTGTGGGCCTGTGTTGTTTTATTTTTATACAAGTGGCAGCATGATTATATAAAAGCTGAATTTGTATGTAAACAACTATAAATGTGGCTGTCCCATATAAAATGGCGGCCATGGGAACTACAGGTTTGTCAATTTTCAGCCATTGTGGGGATTGGCTTTCCAATGATTTACAAGGTTTTGACACTGGAAAGTAGAGAATTTTGCTGTGTTCAATCAGGTCTCAAAATCCAGAATTCTGATGTAGGATGCTGGCACATGAACCTCAGCTGGAAAGCAGTTTGTCTAAATACTGCAAAGTTCCTACCCATAGTCATGAAATATATGCTGAATGCGGATATATTTACATCTACCTGGGGTGATTATGTGTCTTGAGCCTCAAACTAATTTTCGGCATTCATGGATTTTATGCACATTTTTTCTTCCTTTCATTTTGCACAACAGGAAGACCAGCTGATGAAGATGCGAATTAAAATCTATGAACTGGAAAGCAAGAATGAAATGCTCAAGGAATTATGCAGAGAAAGAAGACGACGAATTTTAGGGTTAGAAGAAAAGCTAATGGCTGAATGCAGGCCATGTAACATAGAAGAAAGAGGCTCTGATTCAAAAGAGTTTCAGGGAGTTGAGAAACAAAGTAATGGTGCTGGACCATCCAATGATGTGGAACCAATACAAAGCAAGGGCTTCAACAGTGGTCAGGTCTCTGTTCAGGCTGGCAATAAGGAGAAGTCCCTGAACATCAGAGAAAACTTACAGAGGCCAAGGCAGAATATGTACAACATAGGCTACACATGTAATACAAGAAGGTATGTTATTGATAGTGAATTATAAGGAATTAAGTATGTCATACATAACAGAATCCCTTTATTGGCATAATGGTAGTACATCAAAAATGTTCACTTTGGGGGAACTTTTTATTTGGGATTCACTACATTTTACTTTCATATGAGCTCTCAGTTCATGAAAGCAAATGGATTTTATTTATTGTGGTCAGTTCAATACACAGCTGGATTGGTGATTGTCATACCTAACAAAAAAATTCAAATATTCCACCTACCAGAATTATTGATGAAAGCAATGCCAAAAATCCTTTCCATGCTGGTTTACTATGTAGACATTCTAGTATATTTCTATGTTAACTTCAGCTACTGATGAGACATATTGGGTTCCTTCTGCTTGTACAATTCATCACCAAATAAGTTCAGAGGAGAAGGATCAATGACTTCAATGAGTTTTTTGTATGAAGCATGGGAAAGGTTAATAAAGTTAGATGAGACTGTGTGGTTATAATGCTTATATTTTAAAATTCAGTGTGCATGAAGCTTAAATCTGCTTACCAGTGACAAGATGAAAACTCATGATGAGAAAAATCAAATCATAACACACTGTAAAAGTGATTTAATGTAGAAGGTGAAATGTACACGGTGACACGTACTTCTATCAAAAGCCTGTTAACCTTTTATACTACTGAACCGGGTGAACTTGAAGTAGAAGTTTTGTCGGTTAAATAATTTTGTATATTCAGTGTATGAAATTTCACTGTTTGAAGAAATTTGTTATATGATATTGTATAAATACATTATAATACATTATGTAGTGTTAGGACTCCCCTGCCCCAAATGTATAGAGGTTCAGACTGAGTGTCTTGCCTTGTTTTAATGTCTGTCTTCAAGTATTTTAATAGGATAATGTGTTTTAATGCTTGTTTTGTCTTTGCCCCATACAGGCCTTTGAAAGAGAATGTTGAACGAGCTATTGATGATCTGGGCGGCTTTTCGAAGAATTAAATTTTAAAAACCTTCCTGTTTATTACCTTGTTTATCTGCAAACTGTAATTTTTTAAATTTTAAATTAAATTGAATTGTAAAATACTTTCAGCAGTTAACAGCAGTTTTACCGTAATACATAAATTGTAGACTGATGACGATCCTTATGTTTGAAACTTGTAGCTGTAAGTGCATTAACACCCTGTGTACTTTGTAATAATTTTATACAAGATTTTGTAAGTGGATACATATAGGCCTATATATTGTAAAAGTTATTATTTTATGAAACAGTTACTCTCTCACTGTGCATAAGTGGTTATGCCCTTGAGATCAGTTCCTTCATCACTCATTAATTCACAGCCACACCACTGTTCAAAATATTGTGCTCGCTCTTCTCTTGAATAAGTTGCAAATCATGCTGCTCGGATGATGTGCACTGAGAACTGACTGAGTACTCGCTCACTCACTGACTATACTCAGTCATTCACTCTGCTGCACTGAACTGAGAACTGACTGACTCATCACTCCTCTTAACTGCACTGAGCTGACCACTCATTGCTGTGCACTGCACTTAACTGAACTGAGCCATTGTGAGGACTTTACAACATCTTTTATAAGCATGTCACCCATTTAGAAGGTTCTAGCCAGTACCTGGGTGATCTCCACCTTGTTGACTGAGCAGCTTCCTTCATTCATTCATTCATTTCCTTTATTTTCCATATATCCATACAGGCAAAAAACCTAGGATGTGGAAATAGTCCCTTTGATAATAGATGTATACATATAATAAATTACATAAGTCA
>NW_019739108.1:12806-13895 GCF_002891405.2 Cryptotermes secundus
TGAATCAGTCGTTGGATATACTTTGTGTGCGTTTCCATAGACAATAGGGAAATTCGATATTACTTTATATAGAAGATTTTAAGAGAGGCCCATGGTGTAGCAGTTAATGAATTGTGTAATGCTGCCTCGTCATTAAGAAGAATTGTCCGTATTGCATGGAAAGCAAACAACTTGTTTTTTCGTATTATAGAAACTTCGCTATTAGTTGAATATCGAAGTTGTAATTTTAACTCCACGTTATTCTGGAATAGAGCATTATTTGCTATGAGTTTAAAATTTTTCGGAGCTTCCCCACCAGAGATATGAGACGTTAAAAATGGCCGGCTTGGGGCCCAGAGCAAAGTTTGGAAGCTCCTGGAAAATTTTGCAAAATAGGTACAGTGTTCAAAACTATGTGATTATATTCTTCATGTAGGAGAAAACAAAGGGTAGAAACCACAGATCTGATACTTTCCCCCTCCCATTGGTTTCTGAAGGTCAAAAATAGCGTTTTTCCCAAAATCGATAGGTAAGTTTCAAGCTATATGACACAAACTCCGTCCTAGGTGCAACAATTTATTTTAGTTCGTCTTCCTTTTTTCTACACTACATGTTTCGGCCATAAATGACCATCATCAGGTGTATACTCTCACATAGCTGCTACACTGCACGTAGTTTAAAATTTAAAAAAACACCAGTCTTCCCAATTGTTCACTTCTCTGTTGCTAACAGGTTTCGATATATCAGAATCCTCCCCACTGATATCTGTCAGATATGTACAAAATCTTTGTTAACCTACACATGTAAATTTGATTTTCAAAAACTGGCACTTTTAAAATCTTTAATTCAAATTTAAAAATTTCTTTAATTTTTTTTTTTTTAATTTTAAAATTTAAAATTCTCAGGGGTATCCGCCCTATGTCTATAGTGCTGCAGCAGCTACTTCTTGTTTTCAGCACTGTTCAGGTATTATTCCATGTTGGCTCCCTGTGTGTGTGTGCCTCAGCTTATCTTTGATACATGTGCTATTATAACATTATACATTTTGACACGACATGTTTCGGCCCCAAATGGCCATCTTCAGGAATCTTGATATGTTACAAATATTTT